>NW_027103633.1:1398951-1607166 GCF_902728285.1 Clytia hemisphaerica | reverse complement strand
AAACGAAAAACATGATAATCATTGATTTAACGTTCGCTACTATGTTGATAAGAGAATTTCAGTCTTTAGTCAATGCTTATTGATAACTCCGAAAAACATTGCAGACTTTTTTTCTCCATAGTAGAAGTCATTTGAAACATTATAACCATCCCATTGTTCACTGTCTTCACCTTCATAACGTTCAACCATTTTCAAACATTTGTTGTGCTGTAATGGGTGAAGCAACATAAATGTGGTTTTTTTCCAAAATTGTTTTTCATCATCTTCAATGTAAAATAATTCAGAATAATTGTGTCTCTCGCGTCCCTTTCTGTGTGTGATCAAAAACAAATCCTGGAAACGTTTCCCACAGTTTCTTTTCATGAACACATATTTCGACGCATCACTCCAAACAATCTCTTTCTCTGCATGTAGCAACAAACTGATTTCTTCATACCAATCTTGATACGATGCAAACAAGTGAAGCTCGACTGGCTTACTTTCAAAGAACTTATCAGCTCCCCAAGTCAACTTCTCAGTCCTGCTAATATTCCTTGCTTGGGCTCCATGCTTCTTCTGAATGATGTTCACACCTGAAGCCACGTCATCAACTTCAGTCTTATTAGAGAGGGTTTCCAACTCTTTGATTTTCAAATTCAACTCGTTCACTTTGTCTTCCATTTCTTTTTCTTTTTCAAGAAATTTCAATTTGTTTACGTTTTCCATTTCTGCAAATTTCAGCTTGTTCGCGTTCTCCACTTCAGCCAATTTCAATTTAAACTCATTTTCTTTTGCCGCCATTTCCTTGTCTTTTCCAGCTAGTTCTTTGTCTTTTTCAGTAAGTTTGTTTTGGAATTCATTTTGCTGTTTCAGCAATTCTTTCTCCATTTCACGATCAACCACAACTTTCTTGGCTTCTTGTTCATGTGAGGTCTTCAACTTCAAGAGCTCCAGCTCATGGGTTAACGATTGATTGTCCTTTTCAAGCTGCATGATTTTCATTTGATTGTTATTTTCAGATTCGAGAAGCTTGATCTTGTTTTCGAATGTCAATTTTTGAACCTGCTTGTCATGGTCTTCTTTAAGTTTCGCGATTTCAACGACGCTGTCAACTTTGTTGGTGACATTTCTACCGGCAGCACTGTGTGCCAAATTGCGATCGTCAAAATGTGCAGAATCCATTTTTATTCGTTTCAACTTTAGCTAATGTAACTTAGAGTTTCTATAAACCAGCAATAACATGTACTTCAAAAGAAATCTCGGTTTTTCGTTCAAATTTGAAAGTTTCTTTATGTTTTGTTTGTTTCTCAAATCCCCTGATCACAAATCGTACATACAAAGAAAAGTAGTCTTATATCAGTAGTAATAACAAGATTTTAAAAAGAATATTTGTATTCGTTCAACATCGGGTTTGTTTTGTTTTGGTATCAAATTCTTCCAAAGTGTTCATGTATGTCATGTCTCTTATTGCATCAGCCATTAATAATCTTACTCTATTAAACAAAAAAATCTCAAAAAAACCTAATCAACTTCTCGCCTTTGGCAACGAATTTCTATAATAAGAGAATTAAAAGCGTATATAAAAGTCAGCATATTGGACTATTCATAAAGACAAAAGCTGAATATAATACTATACTTTTGATTAATGATAAATGTTTTTCCATAATATGAGAATCTCAATCTTTTACCTTTTGAATTTGTAGAAGAGTCCGTAGAGAACCTTAAAAATGGATTGTTCTTAACGAAGAGAACGAAAAATTCAAATTGAAGGGATTTCTTCTCTTTAATGCCTTCTTTTTACAAACCAAGGAAGTAAACAATGAAACGCCATAGCTGCCATAAGTGCTCTTTTTGTACGCTCTTTTTTCATGATATTCGCTCTTTTAGTTCGCTGAACTCTTTTTCGGTTCGCTCTTTTGTTCGCTCTTTTCATTCGCTCATTCGCTCTTTTCATTCGCTCATTCGCTCTTTTCATTCGCTCATTCGCTCATTCGCTCTTTTCATTCGCTCATGCGCTCTTTTCATTCGCTCATTTTTTTCATTCGCTCTTTTCGCTCTTTTATTCCGTTTCCGCTGAACGCATTCAGTTCGCTCTTTTATTCGCTCTTTTAATTCGCTCTTTTCTTTCTTTCGCTCTTTACTTTCGCTCTTTTAGTTCGCTCTTTTAGTTTGCTCTTTTTGTTCACTCTTTTTGTTCGCTCGTTTAGTTCGCTCTTTGAATTCGCTCTTTTAGTTCGCTCTTTACTTTCGCTCTTTTAGTTCGCTCTTTTAGTTTGCTCTTTTTGTTCGCTCTTTTAGTTCGCATTCTTTCAGTTCGCTCTTTTGGTACGCTCTTTACATGCGCTTTTTGTTCGGCAAATTATCAGTTAGGGATTTTATTCATTCTGCAAATTATCAGCTCCACAAAGTAAAGTTCTGCAGTTCATTTTTTGGGCGCGAAAACTGCTGTACTGATGGTTGGTTCTTTTCGCGCAACCTCGTTCCAGGTATCATATCTACACTTTCCCCCGGGGGGGGGGGGGGGCACTCAAGGTAAATGACCTACCGGACGTGCGGCGCTTAAGGGTAGGTTTTTCGAGGTTCTGACAAAGCCTAGGTACGCCCAGGTGCACTGTAAGGCAAGGGTAGGTAATTTGAGAAAATTTTAAAATCTTTGCTAAAACTTGGGGGAAAACGGCCGAAAAATGCACTGTCAGACAGGGTCGGTTTTCAGCAAATTTTGCAGTGCACTGTAGGGATCGGATTTTGAAACCCCGATTTCTGTCCGAACATACGGTGTAGTTTCGAGATCGAGCCCCCCCCCCACCGGGATTTGTCTTCAAAAAGAAGAGAATGCCCTGGACACTAGCTATGTTTTCGAGCCATATCAAAAGTTAAAAGGCGTGTGACGAACCTAGATATATATTTGCAAAATATATTTACTAGTTTACCTTAGTTAGAGGAGGTACAATCTAAAATTTCACCACAGTTAGTCCCGTCCTCCTCACTCAACACACTCTAGCTGGCCACGCAACCTTGTCCCCCAGGCTTTGATGCGCAGTATGACAAAATTAATTTAACAGAATTTTGACCAAGAAGCAAAATAATAGAAAGAAAACGAAATTTTTTTTTTCATGAACGACTCGGCTATTCAAGTTTCGATAGAATTATGGGCGGGACTTTCATTAAAACTCAAAATCCGTGAAATGTGTGATTTTGAGATATTCCCCAAAGTTTGCCAAAAATTTTAATTTTTCAATCATCAAGGTTTATAATTAAAAAAAAGCTATTAAATCATAACACAACAAGGTGAAATTTTATTTCTCAACCGACAATTAAATGTAAAGTTTGAATAAGTTTACAAGTTACTGAAATGGAGCTTCTGTTTTATAACAAAATGAAAACTAATGATGTACGGTAACTAAAAATGTTCTGCCGTTCCGACACATTAACTACAACAAGCATAAATAAGATAAAGATAAAAATACTACCAAAATAAAAAATAATGCGAAATTGAAATTACTTAATTAATTGATGCAAATAAACCCCTGAAAATCGATATACATTATGCGGTATTATGGCATTAGCCTGCATTAGCGTTAATTTTGAATATTTTTAATTCGTTCTTTTCAGAATAAACTTCGGTCTATTTATTATTGAATTGAATTAATTACGACTATTGAAGTGGGGAATTACAAAAAAATCGGATTACTTGATCTAATGAATCAAGAAAATACTATCGTATTAAATTATTAGGTAGATAAAAAATATATGCATTAGATATAAAATGCAGAATCTGTGATAAAATGCATACAAAAGATAGATATAAACCCTAAGATAATTACATGTATATTATGATACCATAATGGGATTAATTTTCGCAAATTTTTGATTAATGCTTTTTTTGCCGAAATAAGGTTAAAAGCAGGCAAATTCGCGAAAAGAAATATTCGCGAAAATGACCCCATTAAGGTAAATAAAGACTCTAAGATAAAATTTCACGTATATATATGAAAAATACACAACTCTAAGATAAAAATGCATGTACATGAAAAATACACAACTCTAAGATAAAAATGCATGTACATGAAAAATACACAACTCTCAGATAAAAATGTGCATGCACATGAAAAATACACAACTCTCAGATAAAAATGTGCATGCACATGAAAAAATACACAACTCTAAGATAAAAATGCATGTACATGAAAAATACACAACTAACTCTCAGATAAAAATGTGCATGCACAAGAAAAATATCAACCTGTATGAGATAAAAATATATGGAGTAGATAAAATACTAACTCTAGATAAAAACACATGTAATAAGATAAAAACAAGTCTTGGATAAAAATACAAACTTTAAGATAAAATGAGACCTTTCAAGACCCAGACCAAAAGTGAACCTAAGTTAAGGAATTTAAGACAAAAAACGTGTAACAGTTAAAATTAGTATAAAACTTGTTTTCTAGATCAACATTGTATTTCTTCCAATAATGAAACATTTGTAGAAGGGCTGCCGGCTGATGGTTTCAATTATATATTTTAATTGCTTCGAAACATTCTTTGACCAAAGCCAGTGGGACAATAGTTGACTTTTTAGAAAATTTTTAAAACTGTTTAACTTAAAGGCGCTGACCATAGTGAAAAATCAGTTTTAAATTTGAAGATGAAACCTTTTGTTTTCACCTTCTTGACGTATTTAGGAACAGACTGCTTTTGAAAAATATTTTTTAATTAATAAAATATAATCATGAGTAATTAAGAAATCAATGAAGCATGAACCTTAAAAAGACGTGATAAAGATGTTAATCATGTACTTTTCACAAAAATGCTTAATCTTGATGGGGAAGAGAGCTTTTTCCGACGTATCTTTTCTAAAGTACTTACAAATAGTTGTGCTACTTAAACTTTTGCAGAAAATTTTTCTCTTCAAATGCGTGAAAAGTTATGACTGAAGATTATGAGTCAAAAACTGACGAAAAGTCATGGTCAGAGCCCTTAAATGGATTAATTTTTGTGGTTTTGAGAATTTTTTTTCCAATTTTGCAAAATTAAATTCTTGTAAAATGTTTTATTTCATGATTTTTGCCCAAATTCCCTAGAAAAATTTAATAATTTATTTATATAGGTCTTTTATAGATTGTTTACTATCCCCCAGCCAAAAGAGGAAGAACTGTTTTTCAAGTTTGACACGTCCTTTTGCATCACTTACAAGGGCTTGAGACCAAATCTTCCGAAAAACAATCCATCTTCCAGGTTTTCCCTGACTGGAACCCTTAAACTTGATTGAAATTAATCTACATCCACTAATATAAGGTAACCGATTGGAAGAAGTAAAATCAAAACTAAAATCAGTCATTAGTCAACTTCAAGCCAATCCAAACTCCCGATGCAAGAAGGACACGTCAAACTTGGAAAATAGTTCGTTCTCTTTTAGCAGAGGAATGGTCATTGTCTCTGTGTATAGCTGCAACTGGTTAATGCAAGTGTTCGAAGTGGGAAGAAAGCTACTCAAAACAGGCAAAATCTTCAGTGTGGGATGAATTCCATATCCCAGGAGAGGTTCCTCTTCAGAACCAGTAGTGAATCGTAAGATGTCTGCTAATACAACAGATCGTTTACCACCTTTAATTGTGTTGAATGGTAAAGAGATAAATATGTATATTAGATAAGTTTAGCAAAAGAAAAGTCGGATACCTTAAAGGTACTTATTTTCATGCGTGCTAATTTTCGCGCAATTTCGCGCAAAGGCCCAAAAATGAGCGAAATTTAATACCGATAATTTGCAGACAACTGGCTGGTGCGTGAAAATTGTTATGCGCTAAAAATATTTTTTCTTGATGCGCGAAAATTAATATAGCGAAAATTAGTACCTTTAAGTTAATTAAAGTCACAAAATATTTTGGATGTATTTTTACGTATTTGAGAACTCTTATTAAATGGGTCCTTATGAAAATTGGGTAGCTGTTACAAAATTTTTCAGTCACAGACCACATTCCATTATTTATTGCTCAACATTAACAACATAGCGAAGAGTAATGTTGAAAATAGAAAACTTACCATGCACCAGCCTCAAATATTTGAGGAAAATTGCATACAATTTCTTCTGTCGCATTTTTGCATTTGAACCTTCTTCTTCTTCCCCAGAGAGGTTGAAGAAGTTCGACTACTTTCCGGAATGTTAGATTGTATTGTGGCGATGGTCTTAAAAGATGAAGCATCATCGGAAAATGTTGGAAAACCTGGAACAAGATTGGAAGAATCAATGGAATGAAAAATATGAGATATGAGAAGTTTTCATGCAATCAATAAGTATATTTTTTATGGCATATAGTACAAGATATATAGTCAAAGTCTCATTAGGGCTTATTATAGCTGCAATGATCAAATTAAAGAAAATACAGATCACAACAAAATCACAATCAACCATTACAGACAATTGAACCAAGACTATTTACTGCATTAATTCTCACAACAAGTTGCATCTGGTTGCACAATCCATACTAGCAGAAGACAGCAAGTTAGCATAGTGTGCAGAGGGGTCCAGCCCCCAGTAATTTTCAGGGGGGGGGGGGCTAATGAAAAAAGCCCCCAGCTAAATTTTGAGAATGTAGCCCCCACCTTCATGAAACGGAAACTCAAAAAAATTGTGCTTGACATGAGAGTTCTTAAGAAATAAAGGTCATCTAAATAAGGGTTTTCCTATTAACAAATATCAAACTTTGCAAAGCTGATTTTTCGAATTCGTTGAAAACATAAAATTATAAATAAAACCCAGCCCCCAGTTCAATTAACTAAAACTTAGCCCCCCCTAGCCCCCCCCCTAGAAAGCTAGCCCCCAGTATTTTTGAAAAAAGTCAGCCCCCAACCAAGCAAAAATGATTTAGCCCCCCCCCCCTAAGCTCAGGGGGGGGGGTGCATTCTTTGATTATTTTTCACAAAGCAAACAAAGAGAAGTAGACCTAAAGCCAACAATTTTATAAACCAATTAGAATATGGAAAAAAATTACCTGTAAAATTCCAAGATCTTTAAATGCTTGTCTTATGTGCAAGTATTTAAGTTCTGGTTTTTCTTTTGTGAATATTTCCTTAATTTCATCTTCTTTCAAAAAACGAGGGAAAGGACCATTCTGTAACATACTTAAACCTAAATCAAATATAAAGATGTTATAAATTAGGTGATTATAATTAGGGCTATTGAGCAGTATGTTCTTAGTTTTCCAAGTTTCCAAATTACAAAATATAGAAATTGACAAAAACAATACATGTCTATAGTCTTACTTAAGTTATGGCCAAAATATTCTCTATTGTAATTAGTGTATTTGAGCTTACCCATAACTGTGCCAGCATTATAGTATTTGTTGATTGGCAATGCTTCCTTATCAAAGAATTCCTCTTTGATTTCCCGGACCATTTGATTGAAGAAATCTTTCCTTGGTCCTCCTGAATCCTCTGCTCTCTAAGTATTCAAAAAAAAATTATGTTTAAAAACGACACCTTGAAAAGTCAACCTGTATAACAGGGTCAATATTCTAAACAGGAACATGTTGATCTACTTGGGATATCTAATTGCAATAACCACCCAATAGTCTCTTCTAAAAGACCTCAGAGTGAGGCTTTAGGAGACCATCAAGAACATGTTCTCTTTGCGTCCCTGAAGCTGAAGTCCAAAAATCTTAGTCCACAATTTTTTTTAGTGCTGACTGTCTAATTTTACAATAATTAAACAGTAATTAGTTTTTAGCAATTTTTAGCCATTCTCACAAAATGAAATCTTCGCAAAATGAGCTCTTATGGCAGTACTTACTTACCTACTTATATAAAATTTCCCAGGGATTAAATTTTGCGGATAAGAAAAGTCGTTAATTATAGAAAATCTCAAAATTTCGCAGATCGGACATTTTTTAATTTTATTGCTGGGATTTTTTGTGGATGACCCCTTTCTGGATTTTCTTGGGGACATAATTTTGTGGATTGGGCCAAAATCCACAAAACTTTATCCCATTAAAGTACAGTGTTCCATAAAAACAGGCAAACTCACAAAATTTAATCATCTCAATAATTAAATTAACTTTTGCAGCCCATAAATTTATCAAATAATATTTTTTCTTCTCACAAAAAAAGGAGCTTTGCAAGTTTTTGATTAACTAGAAACACATCTGCACTTTAACAATTTCCATTTCGCAAGTAGATTTATTGATGTTATGTACTTTAAATAACAGGGATGAAAATCAAAAATTAAACTTATGGCATATTTTTTCATAAATTATACTAACCTCACAATAAAATTGGACACGCAGGCACATAAACTTGAAATCAAGCTGGCTGATTTCATCGAAGCCTGTTACAAGTAAATTGGCACGGTCAACCATTATAAAGTTGACAGGACCTTCCTCAGCAACCGAAACATCACGAACTTCTAAGCTCCGCCCAAGAACAAGATGCTCTTGCATCACTCTTAGTAGTTCCACTGGGCTATTATTATTGTTAGCGAAGCCATGATTTAAAATTTTGTTAACAGATTCAATGATGTCAAAATCCTCTTGGATTTTTTTTAAAGTCGTCATGTTCCTGACTTATGATGTCATCTTGACCCACATATTCCACAGTAATGTTGAAGGCACTATCATTTCGGTTTCCAACAGTAGATTCATGATTTTGATTTTCCTCAGTTTCATTTCCGTTATTCTCATTTTCATTGTTTTCATTTTCATTGTTTTTTCATTTTCCTTATCTTCATCATTTCTATTTCGGTTGTCATCTTCTGAACCAACTTCACGATAAAAAGGAGGAAGTTCTTCATCAGTGTCCATATCTTTGCCACAAGATTCAACATGGAATGTTAAATCTTGAAGGGAAAACTCCTGACCGCATTCAAAACAAAACATTTCTCTTTCAGAATGGAAACTTTTTCATCATTCTTTAATGGTATCACCGAAAGAGATTTCTGTATTGGCCTCAAAAAGATTTTCCCTTGCCCAATACACAACTTTAAAGATCGGACATTTAAAGGACAATTCAAGTTAACCAACGTTTTAGAGTTTGGTTCCACCTTCATTGGTTGAAAACCACCTGCAGCCTTTAATGCTGGAAAACCAATAGTCTGCCCATCATTGTCTTTCTCCTCAGACATAATAGCTTGGTAAATAATAGTTTCATCATGCTGCTCAATATCAAGTTTAATTCTTTTCAATCCTAACCCAGCATTCAGAAGGGTAACTCTTTCGGTTGGACAAGGTATGCTTGTAGAAAACTTGTCGGCCAGACAAAAAAACTGGGCCGACCAAGTCCTTTTCTTTGGTGCTTTCTTATCTTTTTGTTGCTTTTTGTTTCTAGTGGTTGCACTTGGATATGGGGCAAAAAGATCTCGCCGTTCTTGTCTTATCCTGGACATTGTAGTGTTTTTACAGAGTTCTTTCAATTTAACTCGATCCCCAAGCTTTTTAACACCAAGGTAAGTTTAAGGTCTTCATGAGAGGAAGGAGGCATCTCACTACTTTGACCGCTTCATGAACTCTGGTGGGGAGCAGATTTTGAAAGCCAATGAATTTTTATTCAAGTACATTAGAAAGCTGATTTACAGTGGATTTCAAGAACTTTTTGTAGGGAATCAGAAAAAATCAAATTGAGTCTCCAAAATTTTCCCCAAAAATCTCTAGCACCTCCTGTAGAGGGCTTCAAACTTTGTGTAATCTGGGTTTGGAAGCACTTTTAGCTGTCTGCTGATGGTCCTTGAGACTTTTTTTGAAGCAAACTTTTGACCTGGAGTGGTTTACTGGTGGGTTTTGGCCACAAAAATAACATTTTCAGGATTTCTATTTTTGCGTAACCGTCAAAAATGGCCGAAAAAATTGCTATTTTGGCTGATCTGGAGCAAAAATTCAAGATGGCGTATCTTTTTTAACCTTCTACAAATTTTTTTGAAACTTTCAGTAATGCTTCCTTAGTAGGTCTAGTTTATAACCTCAAAAAATCTCAGTGGGGCCTTGAAGTCTCTTAAAGATATGATCAATTGAAAATTTGCTTAACTTCGTTGTTTTTTCCCTCCTAAAATGCTAAATCAGGCCCACTTAAGGGCTCTAAAGGTAAATTTTTGTCAAAAAATTGGTTGATCTTCTCTAGCCAACTAATCATTGGCATTAAGGGAACAACTGTAAAAAAATTCAGGTCATTTCCATCAACAGATGACATTTTAATGACTGTTTCTTTATTTTTAAGTATAGAATATTGTAAAAAAAATGAGACTGACATCTGGCCTTTCCTACCATTCCAGGGCCTAAATTTTCAGGAAAAGCCTCAACCTTTCACAGTTTGGTGAATATTATTCCTAAATATAAGCAGGTTACTTCAACTAAATGGGTTTAACAGTACTTAATTCCTATTCAAAAACTTTTTAGACTCATTCAGAAATCCTACTTTGACAATAATCTGCGCTTTACCGCAAAATTTCTAAGTCCAAGTGTCGTGATTAACTTTAGACTGTCCAATATTTCTTGTCCAGAAGATTTAAACATCATTGTTTGCAGTATCTCATAAAATATCACCCTAGTAATGTTGCTTAGTTATTTAAGAATCAACAAGTAAGGCTGTCAGTGTACACAAATATAGAGATATTGGACAGTCTAAAGTTAATCACGACACTTGGACTTAGAAATTTTGCGGTAAAGCGCAAATTATTGTCAAAGTAGGATTTCTGAATGAGTCTAAAAAGTTTTTGAATAGGAATTAAGTACTGTTAAACCCATTTAGTTGAAGTAACCTGCTTATATTTAAGAATAATATTCACCAAACTGTGAAAGGTTGAGGCTTTTCCTGAAAATAGGCCCTGGAATGGTAGGAAAGGCCAGATGTCAGTCTCATTTTTTTACATATTCTATACTTAAAAATAAAGAAACAGTCATAAAATGTCATCTGTTAATGGAAATGACCTGAATTTTTTTACAGTTGTTCCCTTAATGCCAATGATTAGTTGGCTAGAGAAGATCAACCATATGACAAGAATTTACCTTTAGAGCCCTTAAGTGGGCCTGATTTAGCATTTTAGGAGGGAAAAAAACAACGAAGTTAAGCAAATTTTCAATCGATCATATCTTTAAGAGACTTCAAGGCCCCACTGAGATTTTTTTGAGTTATAAACTAGACCTACTAAGGAAGCATTACTGAAAGTTTCAAAAAAATTTGTAGGGGGTTAAAAAAGATACGCCATCTTGAATTTTGCTCCAGATCTGCCAAAATAGCAATTTTTTTCGGCCATTTTTGACGGTTACGCAAAAATAGAAATCCTGAAAATGTTATTTTTGTGGCCAAAACCCACCAGTAAACCACTCCAGGTCAAAAGTTTGCTTCAAAAAAGTCTCAAGGACCATCAGCAGACAGCTAAAAGTGCTTCCAAACCCAGATTACACAAAGTTTGAAGCCCTCTACAGGAGGTGCTAGAGATTTTTGGGGAAAATTTTGGAGACTCAATTTGATTTTTTCTGATTCCCTACAAAAAGTTCTTGAAATCCACTGTAAATCAGCTTTCTAATGTACTTGAATAAAAATTCATTGGCTTTCAAAATCTGCTCCCCACCAGAGTCAATGATTTTTAGGGGTCAATTTTCGCTTAGTAGCCTATCTTTGAGACGCTGTATCTTCAAAACTACTTGAGATATCAAGGTGAAATTTTCAGGGTCTTATTTTCTTGTGTGACGGATCATTTGGTCAAAATTTCATCAAAATCTAAGAGGGTGAGGTATCACACTTTCTTTATTCTGAAGATTTTTAAAAAAAATGGCTCTTAAGGTCTTCATTAGAAGCCGAAGTTATGACATTAGCATCGACCTTTTCATCTTTGAACTTTTGTACTAGATGTGCCAAACCTACTTTGGCCAAAGCTTCTTCCATTTTTATTTGTTTGTCTAAAAAAAGCAATAATTATATATATTACCTTAAGTGGATAAATTTTCGCGTGGATTAATTTTCGCGATTTTCGCGTATTTTGGCCATTTTCGCAAAATTTTGTCCACGCGAAAAATTTAAAATTATGATTTTTGCCAAAACCCCTAGGAAAATGAAAGAAATTAGGTGAAAAAGAGGCTGATTCGCGAAATTTAGTCCACGCGAAAATTTTCGATTTTCGATTCGTGAAAAAAAGTCCACGCGAAAATTTATCCACTTAAGGTAGGTGAGACAAATTGAATTTGTTGTTCTGTTGACCTGACTGACCCTAATTTTTACCAAAACCAAAAAATGATAATATAAAAATTCCATTAGCATAAATTTTATATTTCGTTCCTGGAAATAATCACAATATAGTTTATAGAGACCTGGGAGCTCATTGTCTACAATTTTGTCAAACTTAAAAACGTCAAACATATAAGAGTAGTCTTTGACTTTAAGAAATATCTTAAGTTAAATAATATTACAGTACGTTGCCGAACCAAAGGTTGCCTGCCTCAATTTTTTTTTTTTTTAAATTAAACCTACTTATTTTTTTATTCACTGATAAAGAAGAAAGGAGCTTTTCTAAACCTTGTCTTTTACGTTTTAGTCATTTATTTTTTTTTTCTGGAACCTAATTCTAAAAACTGATGCAGACAACCATTGGTGCAAGGTTATCAAAAATCATCTAATAATAGTGAATGTAGTGGCACCTGAAACTCTTTGAAGGTAACACATGTTTTTTTTTCAAGTTTTGATATTTTTTTTTAATCTTTGTGCATGATATCAAAATATCATTATCTTGTCATTCTTTGCTAAATAAACTAAACAAAATAGAGTACCGTCATTCTTCTAATATAATAATCCATCCTCTAATTAGTATGATAAATTATTTTGGCCACATTGAAGGAATTAAAATAATCCACTAATTTCTGATTTTGCTCTAATTTTGTACGATAAAGGTAAATTTTCTTCTAATTATAGTACGAAGAGCAAAAAGACGACGCAAAAGCCGGTAGGAGATACCCACTGAATTTGTACTAGTAATCTCATGGTTATGAGGGAAATTTGGGATAAATTTCCCGAGGTCACTTTTGAAATTTTTTGAAATTTCCCGAGTGAAACGAGGGGAATTTCAAAAATTTAAAAAGGTGACCAAGGGAAATTTATCCCAGAATGTTCACGAAATCAAGCATGGGATTCCTGGTTAATCTCATATGGTTAAGATTGAAATAAGGCGACTCATCATGAAGCATTAAAAGATTTCAATTATACTGAATAACTCTTATACATAGCTCAAGAAGCACCAGGCATAAAAACTGCATAATATATTCTAATCAATCAAATTGAATCTTCCATCATCTGATTATGATTATGTTTCTTCTTTACTTACTGAGCTGAGAGTTTTTTTGTTTTGTTTTGTTTTGGTTTTGTTTCTCTATAGAACGCATTCGAAAATCGAACGTCAAAAAATTCGATTAAAAAACAGAGGGAAATTACAAAACAGCGGGAAATTACAAAACAGCGGGAAATTTCAAATTAACGTAAACAAAAACGTAAATCAAATTTCGATCAACCATGAGATTAACTTTTAAATCTATGAAAGAAAAACTTTATGATCAAATGAGAGAAAAGGTTTTCAAGGAGCTGGAAAAGAAAGAAAAAAAAAATAAAAAGTACCAAAAAGTGTGTTTTGCCATCAAATAAATTAGAAGAATGATGGTATACCACATTGTATTGAAGTTTTTTAACATAATCAAATTGATCAGTTAATTTGATGAAACTGTGCAATGATCCGAACAGCTTCGTAGTATTGACTTATTCCACAATCCTCTCTTTGATCAAGTGACATGTTTTCAAGTTCTACTAAGCATTCCTCACTCAAAGATAAACCATCAAATTCAAATATTGGTCTAGTGTCTCCTTGTTCTTCTTCATTCAAAACTACGTTATCTTCAGCTCCATAAAATTCGTCAACAACAGGAGGATCAATGTCAATAGGATTGGTCATTTGAGCAGTCACCCAAAGTCGCTGTGGAGTTGAGTTTACTGTTCTTAAGCGATGTGTGGACCATGCTTGTCTCCATCTGCAGAGCTTTTCAGTAATGAAAGGAAGATACACATGATGTAATGCAGTGAGATGCAGGATATTAGTTGAATCTAAGACATCTTGATCCTCTAAGTAAGTGAAAATGTTAGAAAAATAAGAGAGAACACCAGTATACACATCGCGCCACAATCTTTCAACTCTCTGATTATGAGTACTCTTTCCAGTAATCATACTTTTCCTACCAACCCCTCTTCTCTCGATCATATAATCAGCCACCAAAACATTTTCTTTCCCTTTGTCCGCACGCACTCTGCTGGGCAAACCATACTCTTCAACAGAAGCTTGAAAGCAACTCAAAATAGTTAAAGCCTTGTTGTTATTGGTGCAATACAAACCTACAGGTAAACGACTAAAACCGTCAACTATACCAGTTATGATAAAATTCCACCTTACAAGTTTATGGTTTGTATCCAGATGCCACAAATGATTTGGTCCCTGTACACTGTAAACTCTACGGTGTAAACTCTTTTTCTTCCTCATCTTTAGACTACCATTTTCGTCAATCCGGTTCAAGCTGTCTCGCAAAGTTTGTCTGGTAATTTTGATGCTTCTTTCCTTTAATAATTCTCTTAGCATTACCTCTCCACAATGAGGGAATTCTTCAACAAGTCTTATCAACAAGATGTCTAAATCCTCCTCATTAATCTCAGAAAACTTATGTTTTGATAAACCATAGTCTTCCATTCGCCTGTAAATAGTGCGTACAGAAATATTCAGCATGTTAGCTATTTCTTCAATTAAACATCCATCTTCCAGAAAGTTTTCAAGTACTTGTTTAGGAATTAAAAATTTTGGTGCACCATTTGTCAAAACTTTACCTGGACTTTCACCACCAAATGAACAACATTTAATTCTCAATCTCATGATAGTAGAATTATCTGTAAGCCCTAGTGACTTGAAATCTTCCTTTGATAACATTGAAATTATATCAGATGTGATGTTTTCATCTTTGAAATTCTGAACGTAATTATGTAAGCCTAATACTTGCAGAATGGTATGTAACTTTTGGTCAGCCATCTTTTAAAAAAAGACTTCAGAATTTTTTTTCTGAAACTAGCCGTTTCCATGCCGTAATAAGCTACTTTACAGAACACTAAATTTACGGAACTGATAATTTGCAGAATGGATAAAATCCCGAACTGATGATTTGCCGAACAGAGAGCGCATGCAAAGAGCGAACGAAAAGAGCGAATTGAAAGAGCGCAATAAAAGAGCGCATCAAAAGAGCGAATGAGCGAATGAAAAGAGCAAACCGAATGCGTTTAGCAAACAAAAAGAGCGAATAAAAGAGCGCACGAGCGAATTGAAAGAGCGAATAAAAGAGCAAACTGAACGCGTTCAGCGCATCAAAAGAGCGAATGAAAAGAGCGCATCGAAAGAGCGAATGAAAAGAGCGAATGAAAAGAGCGAATGAGCGAATGAAAAGAGCAAATGAGCGAATGAAAAGAGCGAATGAGCGAATGAAAAGAGCGAATGAGCGAATGAAAAGAGCGAATGAGCGAATGAAAAGAGCGAACAAAAGAGCGAACCGAAAGAGTTCAGCGAACTAAAAGAGCGAATATCATGAAAAAAGAGCGCACAAAAAGAGCACTTATGGCAGCTATGGCGTTCCATAAAAACACCTTAAACGCGCGGTCAGACGTGTGCCACCATTTAATTTACCACCCTAAACTCGATCCAATCCTTTTTTTACACTTTTTTCTATAAGTCTTTAGTTGCGAAAAAAAGGCTGGGACGGTTTTAGGGTGGTAAAACGGACAAGAAAATGCCCGCGTGGCCTAGATCACTGTTAGCTAAGCACTGACTACTTCTTAGCTGCACAAAATTATTGAGGCTACGAAGTGCACAAGCGCTGTTGTTTGGAAAATTGGGAGCAGGTTATTTTACCTAACTACACAAAAAACATCAGAATAACAAAAATTGTACGGTCTGGAGCTCCAGGCTACCTTTTTCTCTTTCAGATCAAAGTAATTGAAAGATGAACTCGGCTCATCATATGAAAACAACTTGGCATACACGTAATTGATCTTCCCCTCGTTGAGGCCATATTGTTTCGAGAGACCAGTATGGGTACCTCTTAGGACAAAATGATTTTCTCAAAATTAATTCTCCCATCGATTTTTTACTCAGATATAAACTCGCCGACAGTGATTAAATCGGATACAGTTTCAATAAAGTTAATAAAACTTTTTTGGAGTTTTTCGGATGATGCAGGAGATGCTAATAAAAGTAAAGCTGTAGATAAAAGTTAAATGTTCTATGTAGGCTATGTAAGATTTGTTGAAACTATTATTTCATACATAGGTTACCTCATTCAGATCAGATTGATTGCCCGCTTGTTTATCACCCAAACCATCTCCGCCAGGATCCGAAAAGTGTAAACCCCGTGAAAACAAAAGAAATAAGTTCTTTTTTCTGGCCTAGAAGAGGTTAGAGCTTCGGCTTGTGTTGCTGTTGGGTTGTTTGTGGTGGGGATGGGGGATGGGTACAATAAAGGTCATAATATTTTGAGAATTTTGGTTATTTTAACGTTTTTCAAGATTTAAAGTTTCGGCGAGAAAGTCGATTTCGGGCTATCTCTTTAATTTAATCGAATATTTCAATTTGGAAGGGGTTATAGGATATATTCTGAGCCTTATTGGACTATTTTTGAGCTTTTGGATCCTCAGCTCCTAAGTCTCATGTTAAGTCTCATGTTAAGTCTCATGTTAAGTCTCATGTTAAGTCTCAGAGTTAAAACTCTACCCTTCCAACCTACTTTAGAGCACTTACAAATTGATTGTGGTTCAAAAACTTCCCGGTGTATTTCCCTTTTTTCTCAAATATTATGACTTTGATTGTTGTTTCTTTAATTGACCAATTTGCAGATCAATTATATATTTTCAAAAGATTTTGTAGAGCTACAAAAAACTCCTAAAACCCTCTATAACATATCAACTTCTGACGACCCGAGGAGGAGGGCTTGGGCGATAAAGGGGATACGGGGATGTGCCGCTAGTCAGGGTACCTTTTATCACCTCCACGAGTCCCACGTGTTCCTCGTAGGGTACCTTTTTAAGGAAATATGGAAAAAATATGTAAAATTTTGAAAATATTTTGGAATTTCAGTCCCATTCAGGCTCACTTTAAAAAAACGAGTTCCAAGTAAGGTCCGTTTTTCGAACTTCATCGGAATACACCGCCGTCGGTTGGCTAGGGTAGTACTAGTACTATATATATATATACCTCGTCCCCGTGTATCCCAGGCTTTATTTACGTTACTGATTGACGCCAGAGAATACCCTGGTGTAGCCTCTCAGAAGGGGAACATCTCAAAACAATACGTCATGAAATATTCTGACGTTACAAAGTTACACTGCAATGCAACGACCTCAAAAAAGAAGAACGAATGAAATCTGACGTTTTGTTTTTGAATTACGTAATCTTTCGCGTTCGAAAACCAGCCAATGCCACACGGCAGTTTCAAAACTCGCGCGGAGCGAATCTTTAGAATTTCGCGCGTATTTCAAAATGTAAACAACAATGCAATGACTTCATTCGAAAACCGGCGGCTGTCACGCCAACTTACCCTCCACTTTGGTGGAAAAAAGACTATAAATCAAACCAAAATGCAAATCTTTTTGTTTCTTTTCATAACTAAAGCCCTTAGCCATGATAATATGCAAAAAAATCTGGAATTTTTTTATTTTTTCCTTTGGAAATTGAGGATTTCCTAACAAGTGACGTAAATGGGCGCTCAGCCGATTTTCATCCTTTTCCCTGACCGATTAAGAAAAAAAGCGAATTTTCCTGGGAAAAGTGTTGGCTGTTCCTGAAAGACCATCCTTTTAGCTGCATTTTGCAAAAAGAATTAGGGTTGTATCATTTTTTTTCTAAAAGTTATCTCGAAAGTTCTAGACCAACCATTTCAATAAAAACACAAAAGTTTTGCCAGAAGATTCCACTATTTGTCGCCTTATTTGTTTACATGTGGCACTGCAACGGCTTCTTTGATCCAC
Organism: Clytia hemisphaerica; assembly: GCF_902728285.1. Lineage (NCBI taxonomy): Eukaryota > Metazoa > Cnidaria > Hydrozoa > Leptothecata > Clytiidae > Clytia > Clytia hemisphaerica. Next base: position 1,589,175 of record NW_027103633.1, on the reverse strand, counting down.
AACCCGCTCAAATTGCGTTGAAATTGAAATAGCATTACTCTTTGGTTTAGCCCCCACAATTTATCACAATAACCTACAAGATGAGCCAAAAACTGCTACTTTTGCCCTCAAAATATAAATGTGGAACTTTTAAGCAAAATACACGGAGCAGCCAGTGAAGAGCAAATCAGTGAGGGGGGTTGAGAAACACATGAAGAAAAAAAAGGTTTACCAGGGAACAATGCACAGATTCATATTTTCAATTACCTAGATCTTTTGATACATCATATCATAACATAGTAGTAACGTAGAAGGGTGAGGATAAGGGAGTCAAAAGGAGAAAACTGTGAATTTTTAATAATCAAGGGGGGGATGTAAGGTGCATATCTGCAGTTTTTCAGGACTCGGGTTCAGGCTTCAAGCCAATAAATTATACCCACTACCAGCACTTTTCTTACAAAACATGGCGAAAACATACTTTCTTTAGAAAAATATTTTCCTTATGTTTTAGCCAAATCATAAAAAACTAAGAAATTAGGGATGAAAAGGGTCTACAGGCGAAAACATTTTCAAAAAGGGCAGCATTATCTCAAATTATTATAGTGAGTCAACCATGATTTTTTATGAAACTTAAACAATGGACACAGTGGCCTTAATATTCTGTTTCTGGATTAATAATAGGTAAATTTGATTAGTTAGAGAATGAGAAGGTTTTTTTTAAGTCTGACAAAAGATAAGAATTATCATTCGAACTTTTATATATCCAAAAATATCGGCTAGTTCGAAACACGGGTCACGGGGCACGGGTTACGGGTCACGGGGCACGGGGTCACGGGGCAGCTCAGATCAAAGTAATTCAAACAGAAAATGTTTTAAAAACACTAAAAATTATCGAAAAAATCAATTTCAAGGAATTTATCCACGTATGAATATTTAAAACACTAAAACCTAACCACGTGCTTTCCACGTGCTTTCGAAGTTTGCGTCGTGTATAATGCAGACCAGAAAACACTGCAACATATTACATACATATAATAAGCTTATATTATCAATAATACACTTTTAGTGTTATATGCATGTTATATGTTATACGTAAGTAATATACATATTACAATTCCCATCGCCTGAAAAGCGAGCTTTCTCACGAAAATGATAGTACGGCTATTGTTAAATCATATCTCATTATATCCCCTCCATCACTATGAGTATGAATATAAAAACCACTATCTTGCAGCATTTAATCGTTTTAAAACATGTCAATCTATATCCAGTCACATGATTAGCATCCTATTGAGTATGAAAAAACATTTTGCTGTAAATTGGTTCAGAGGCCTTATATTTCATGATTTTGACAATATTTTTGTCATTCAATATCATTTTGTCAAAATTTGTGGGTGACATATTATTTAAAAATTTTCATGATAATACTATTCGTATATATTTGTTTCAGACATACTATACTAGTAGTATTAGTACTATTATATGTGTTATGTAGTACGTGTAATGAATTATACGTCATGATATCGTTATATTTTTTCCGGTCTGTAAATTGTATGCCCCGTGACCCGTGACCCGTGACCCGTACCCCGTAACCCGTGACCCGTGACCCGTGTTTCGAACTAGCCGCAAAAATATCAGGAAAGTAGACGAATCCCGGGGGGGTACTAGGTTTGCGAGGTGACGGGTATGTCCGAGCCAAAAATCGAAAATCGACCCTTTGAGAGACAAAATTTTGGTGATTTTGGGACCCTTTGAGAGACTTTTTCCTAAATTTTGGTCCATTTTTTCCAAAATTTTGGTTTGATTTTCACCAAATTTTGGTCAAAATTCTTGGAAATCGTGACCCTTTGAGAGAGAAATTTTTGATTTTTGTGATTTTGGGACCCTTTCAGAGACTAACTTTTGAATTTGTACCCCTTTGAGAGACTTTTGAGGAATGAGAAAAGGTACCCTTATGGCTCGCACATACCCGGCACCCATTTTGCCTAAGTACCCCCCCGGGAGACGAATGCAGTAGGACGTTTGTGGTAAAAGAAAGAAATCAATTTGAGGGTAAGAAGGCAAGTACTGTGACACATAAAAAGGACATTATTTTTTCTTCATAAAATTGATATTTCAAATTAGATATAAACAGAAAGCAAAATATTTTCTGATTCCACATGTGGTAGATGGTAGCTCATCAGAAAGCCTAAAAATTAAATAAATGAAATTATCACAAGCTTCTTAAAAGTGAGGACAGAATGAAAAAAGAGTGGGGTAACCTTTTAAAGAATCATATGTAGCAGGGGGGTTCATAAAAGATAATGTCGTTTTTTTAATCATTGACACCACTTCCAACCAGTTTTTGTGCTATTTTCATGCTATTCATGATATGCACCACTGCAATGTCTTCTGACATTACATCATGGACCCAATAGCTCATTGGTTGAAAGTGACGTAAAAGCAGTCAATACGTCACTTTCAACCAATCAGCTATTGGGTGGAACGGAAGACATTGCAATGGTGCATATCATGAATTGAGGAGGCATACAAACCAACCATGCTTAAAGATCAAATTTAGTACAAAAATGTAGGAATCTTACCATTTGTTGTCTGTCAGTGTAGCAGACCAATAATAAATTGATTCCACTTGGTTCGATTGTAGATGCATCAAGATCAAACCTGATAGAAATATTTGAATTGCATTAAGCTTTACACAAGGCAACAACTTTCCATCCACACTGGAACTTTTTCCATTGAAATATGAATAAAAGATTAAAATCACTATCCTGTCATTTTAAGAAGCTATATATTTCGAATAAGATTCAGACACTCTGCTCTGCACACTTTTTTCTATCGAACATGTATATGTTGTCACTACTTAAATATATAGATAGATAGATAGATAGATAGGTAGATGAACACATCTGTGTATATAAAAGTAATCTGAAATTCAAGAATGCCTCCTAATTGGTAAAAATGACTTGACATTTTAGGAAATAGAATGCATAATTATTGATCATAAACATTAGAATTTTGTACATGACCGAACATGAGAGAAAAAAGCCCAAAATGAAAAAACTTACAGCAATAATAAGCTTCAAATAATTTCAAAATTATTCTTACCCAAAAGGTATTGGTTAACTGCTAAGACAAGGATAAAATCCTTGCAGACAGACTTTGAATAACGTATTACGTGATGGGTTGTTAGTTTAGGTTAAAGTGGAGTTGTAACTTCTTGCATAGCCTAAGAAGGAAAAGTTATTATACTATTATACTAACTTTTTTCTATTCACTTTATCCTTGATAACCAAAATTAGACAGTACCTTCACAAATATTCAATGGATAAGGAGGCCCTTTAGTTAATGTTTTTATCTCGTGTGGCTTAAGGGGTCCCCAGCAGTTTGTGAATGTGTTTTTTTTGGTTGCGTGAACGCGTGAAAATTGAAAAACAATTCTGTGAATGGCGGGAATTAAAAACTTGCGTGAAAGAGAAAATTTACTTTTTGATTGAGTGAATGCCTGATTGTCATCTTTGCTTAGTGGTCAGAGAGGAATAATCCTTTTTCAATTAGTGATTCAAACTTTAATATTATTCCTTTCTCTAAAGAAGGGTGTCGGAATTAGACGAGGGTTAGACTTACGGTATTCGACCCACAGTTTCGCTGGAAGGTATTTATTATCAAAATATTGATCAACTAACAGTCCAGAACAGTTGATAGATAGCATGAACTGTGTGTGTTTTTCTAAACATATCCTTATACATTATATTCCCCTTTGTCTAAGTACCGGGTGTCATACTCAACTTAAGAACTAATTTTGGGTGCATCGCCGGTACAAGAATCACATAGCGATGAAGGGAAATGACCTCTAAAGTACTAAATTTTACCCAGATATCGTGAAAAAGGGTAACTTGCATCAGTGGAGGCTAACATGCATAGCCCTCAAATGAATGATGACCTGGCTGGTCATTACAATACAACTACGCAGCTCTGCTCGCAGCTCTACTCTACCATTTTTGTTTTGATTTATTTTTGTATTTTAATGGCCAGCTGGGTCTTTCATTTGAGGGCTATGCATGTTAGCCTCCAATGATGCAAGTTACCCTTTTTCACGGTAAGTATTCAAAACATTTTTGGAGCTTATCTTAATATTTCTAAATGATCTGCAGTAGGCTCAGTTAACTTTTGGGAGCAGATTGGAGGCTTGTTAGCACTGAGCTTGCACAGGAGTTTCTAAATACTCACCGTAAGTTTGGCGGAAAGTGACCTATCTTCCAAACCCAGTGACTTCTTGTAAAAAAATGATACAAATTTCATTTTTTCTCCAGCAGTTGCTTTCATGTCTCTTCTTTCCAGAAATGTATGACACCTAGCCAGGAAAATTCGCTATTTTAAACAATTCCATATCTAAAATAGTCAATGAAGCTCCAATTCTTCCGCCCAAACAAATGTACTCTGATAAAATTGGATTTTCTCGAGATTGCCTGGCTCTTTTCAATTTCTGTTTTCTGCTTCTGAACACAGGAAGTTGATGTCTTGAAAAGAATCATTCACGTTTCTTCGGGTGATTTGAAAACATTTCCTTTTCCATGGCTCAAAATCATGATTTTGAGAGGCTAAATAATAGCCTCGGGAACGTGGGCGGCCGCCATTATGAAAATCGAAAGTCAAAACACGCCCGATTTTAAGATTCGCTTACGAAACTGCCGTGGCCAGGGTATTATCTAGCGCTATCAGTAAGAATCAATCAAAAAGCTGACAATATTAATACGCAGGGATCGAGGTTGGTACTAGTAGTATCTCTATGACCAGAATTTTTTTCAAAGGAAATTTTATCTCGCTTGTGTCAATCTAATCACTGTAGAAAGGAAGAATGAAGAGCAAATATTACCATTATACTTAATGTCTAGCAGACTGTATCAGTATGCATGTTTACTTTACTAATACTATCGACGAATTCCTCCAGAAACCTCTAAGTGTAATTAATAGACCTTTTCATAAATTACGTCACGAACATCGCTTGCCTCGTTTTGAAGTTATTGCCAAGGTGATTACCTCCCAGTGGATTTTATTAGAACTACTTTCTATCTATAAAAAAATCATTTAATGTCTCAAGGGACATAATCACCATGGTAATTGTTTGAATACGAGGCAAGTGATGTTCGTGACGTAATTTATGAAAAGGTCTATTGAAACGAGTTTCAAAAGAAATCTTCTCCATGATTCCCAAATTTATATACACTTGGCTGATTTAAGACAATATAGTGCAAGTACGTCGGAAACATGCAAAGTAGTGAAGCGCTCGTTAATTGGAAACGAAATTACAATTAAAAATTTCTTCATCTGATGATAAGTTCGACAGGGTCTAAAACGGTCTATGGCTGCGTTTAGACCAACTGGCATTTGTAATTTGGCATTTGCTCACGAGGGAGTCGATTGTAATAGCTTTTCCATTGTATTTTCTGTCATGGCATTTAAGGAATAGTCTTTTTAGAGTCTTTACTGAAAAAGTGATTCCCTCAAGTTCAACTTTGACAGATCAAACAATGAAAAGCATGGAATTTCTCAAAAACTGCAGTCATTAAGACTGAAACTTTTTGCCGTAGGGCTAGCCTATGGCAAATCTTGCAAATTTTATAATCTATAGAAAGAACTGAATAAAAAACATGCAAATACTTTAAAAAATCACAAATGTAATTTTTTCTCTTTGTTTTGGTTCCTTTGTTTGATTTGAAATGCCAGAAAAGGGGATTCCTTTGCTCAAAATGGCATTTCAAATGCCAACGAAATGCCAACACGCTGGCATCAGACAAACCGAACAATTGCGCGGAACAATAGAATTCAAAAGAATACTGCAAGTAATTACAAATGCCAGACTGGTCTAAACGCAGCCTATGATAATAACAGTAATTAATTAATAAACTCAACCTCGTTCCCTGTACATTATCAGCTTTTTTATGGTTTAACTATATGACGCTAGATAATATTATCTGGCGTCCATCAGTAGTGTAAATAAAGCTAGCGATACACGGGCACGAGGTTGTAGTAAACTATTACTTGTGGTAGAGGTAATGTTACTTCGATGGAATAGAAATAAATAAACGAATCTTTATGTTATGATTATCTATCGCTAGATAATTTTCTCTGGCGTATCAATCAGTAACGTAAAAAAGCCTGGAATACGTAGGGAACGAGGTTGCCCCCTGCTATAAAAACATTCTCCTCTCGACTTTGCCTGCCTCGGCGATACCGCGCCACGCCCGCCTTCCGGCCCTTTCATCACCCGGACCGGGCGGAGATTGCTTTTAAAACAGCAGGGCGCTCAGCAACATAATGTAAACAAAACAAAATGGCGACCAAAAAGGAAGCAGCTCCTGTGAATTATGTCCATCAAACAGCAATAAACTTGGAGACCATTAAGAAAGAGCAGAAGAACCAGAAAATTTACACAAACTACAGTATAAACCCTTTCAAGAAAAGTAAGTTCTTAAAATATATACAAACACAGTTCAATACTGTTCAATATGATGCAATCAAAGAATTTTGACGAAAAAATTGTGTCTTTGACTTTGGTGGTTTTGTTCATATCCAATGCAATCTTTTTTATTCTTGGGTACAAAACAGAATGCCAGGATGATTTCATTCCTTAAATACAGTATTTCTTCAAAATAAACGTCTCCCTTTTTTGAAACGCCCCCTCAAACAGTTACATCAATATGCCTTCTTACCTGTCTTTAAAAATATCAATAAAAGTAATCAAGGAAAAGGACGCGAAAAAAAGACACAAGTGTGAGAACAGAGTAATCAAACTAGTTAGAAAAAGTACCATTAAAAGTCCTAAAAAATCAACCTGAATAATTGCAATCGAAATTCCAGAGAACTTCATAATTCCCCAAACAGCCTTAAATTACTATGTCAAACTCCCATCACATACATTTTACAATTACGTCAGAGTAGACTACGCTCGCCACCGAAGAGGTTTATTTAGAAAGGGTAATTATATTTATTGTTCGCTTCCTTTTTAAAGATTCACCGGGTTGGAAAAGTATAAATTTCTTTGTACATATTTTACCTACCCCAAATATTTAGGAGGCTGAGTTGTAAACGAATCATCAAGTTGAAACAAACGATAAATATATCAAGGTCTGTTTTATTTACCCCCTGGTGACTTAACAAAAGAGACTTAACTCTATGTTACAATCCAATTATTGAAAGTTGGTCTCTGCCTTTTTATAATGAGCGAGACATACGTTCTCTGATTACGCAATTTTCATATTGACATTTTCGAGGCATTTTGATGTAACTGTCAAATATTAACTCAAAGTTTGAGGAATAAGTTTTTAAAAAACAGCCAATTCAAATTCAAATTCAAATAAACACCTTTCATTTTTCCAAATTGAAAACTTGTGCTTTTGAAAGCTTTTTGTGAGTTAATTCATTCAGGGCGCATGAAAGTTTATTTTGAATAAAATCAATAATTAACTTGAAAACTGCCGTGAATTTTACGCTGATAATTTTCAAAAAACCGTACCAAGACGAAAAATAACCGTACCTCGCAAGATTTTTGGATGAACAGATAAAGTCACTTTCTGTATTTGAAGAAGCCTTTTACAGTATAGACCTAACTCTTCATACAGAAATTACGGGAAACGCACACATTTGGACTTCGATTTGTACCCTATGCTATGCTGCGTACGCAAGCACTTCAGCCAAAGTCCCCCAAAAGCAGGACAAAAATCTGTTTTTTCATTTCATCATTTCCATGGAAGTTGTTGGAATATTTACAAGACTCTTGACAGAGAATACTTTGTTTTATTTTCAATGATGCCAGTGCCGTTATTAATTTTCAGATCTGACATATTGATGTTTGTAAGTGCACTTTATAGTTTTGATTCCCATTAAAGAATCATATTCTGGTTTTCATGTTATTAGTTGCTGTTTTAGAGTTTTAGAGCTTTAGAGCTTTAGAGCTAGCCTGTTATAAATGTTTTCAAATATGTGAAAACATTTATAACAGAAAAGTGGAAAAGAAATTGGCTAATAGTGAGTAAAATTCACAAAATTGACCAAAACGTCAAAAAGCTTCCAGATATGGCAGTCCGAAAAAGATTCCGTATCCGGATGTTGATTAGGGGCGATGTCTAGGAGGGGCGTTTATTTGAAACAAGTAGCTGTAAGGAAGTATAATATAAGAAAAAACTTAGATATACGATGATTAATTTTACAGTACTCTTTTAGTATTTGGAACTGATTACTGATTACAGAATATTTGTACTCAAATAATAAGGGGTCACTCAGGGTCACTCCACAAATCGATTTTAGGTTAAAAAAATGTCAATTGACATTTAAAAAGCTAACCCACCCACTCATACCCCAAAACGTCAAACACCCTAAATCCCAAAAAATCAATGAAAAACTGCCTTTATCGCTGTTTCGTCAGCCTACTGTATCTTTCTTTTTTACTACAGACCGCACTATTTTAAATTTGAAATATAACGCTAACAGAGATAATTTCAAAACTTACTCAAAAATTCCCATAATTAATTATCTCTGTAATATAATAGTGGCAGAAACAGACGACCATCTGAAAAATTCAAGGGCTGTGCGGGCCATCCAACAAAGAGAAGACATAAATATTAGGCCGTTTGTTTTGGTTTTCAACAAAGCAACAAAAAAGAAACATGGCAAGAAGTACCATGAGAACAGGTAACTTGCATTAGTGGAGGCTAACATGCATAAATGAATCAAAATGAATGACCTGGTTAGTCATTAAAATACAAAGTTAAATCAAAAGAAAAATGGTAGAGTTGAGCTGCGAGCAGAGCTGCGTTGTTCATTTGTTTTGAAATTTTGCTGCTTTGATTGGTCAAGTCATTTGTTGGCTATGCAAGTTTCCTTCCACTGTTGCAAGTTACCCAACTTTGCGGTAACATTCTAGGTAACATTTGGCATGAAAAATCAATGTTTCTGGATTTTACAATTAAAACGTCAACAACCTTTGAACCACCCACCCACCCACTAATTTTCTAACCTAAAATCAATTTGTGAGTTACTCCTAATGAAAAGGCAAAATAAGGTTTCAATTACTTTATTAAAGTGACCACGGTTTACATTATTTAATAAACACCCCCTCCTTGAATAACGCCCCTCCATAAAATCACAAAATGTAATAAATAAACGCCTGGGGTGTTTATATTGAAAGTAATACAGTATTTATGATCACAAAAAGAAGAAATTTTCAGAACCGTGGAAGATTAGAAGAACTTTTTCTGCCCACCCCCTTGCCCTGCCTCATCGCCCGTTGGTATATACAGATATGACTGAATCCCGCACAAAGCTGTGCAATAATGATGTGAGTAGAACTCAAGTATTTTCTATAAAGATTTTTATAAATCTCAAGATTATTTTCCAGACTCGATCAATCAAACTTGTCAAACCAATCAAAGAACCGAACTGATCAAACTCCATCGAACTATTAAAGTTTGAGTAAAAAAATTAATCTAACTCAATTTTGAGTGTTCTATCAAGTTTGGTCGATGGGTTGCGGTTTGATCAGTTTGATAATCCAATTTTGTTTGACAAGTTTGTTGTGCTCCGCCGAATATCAGCTTCTGTTGAAAGTCAAATTAGAAATGTAAATTGGGAAATTGTTTCTGGCGACAGATTGAACTTTTATCCTGTATCCTTTCGACACCATCACCAGGGCGGTACCTAGCGGTTTACCATGTGGCTGTGAGCAAAACCTTGACAGAGGAGCTACAGACTTTGTTCATGATAGACAAAACATCTAGGTACACAATAATCCTTAAGTCTGGGAACCATTGAAATGGTGGTAGCTGCGTGTCGCGATAAAAAGTTTTGCAAGTGAGGGAAGAGGTGAGGATTGGAAATCATCATAAACTAATTGAACTTTTTACTGGAGGAAGTAATCAAACTCCTATTGACTTCAAAAATTGTGAGTGTGAATGATACAATATTTCATTTTTCTTCATTTTAGTGTATACATTGTCAGGAAAACCAAATTCATTGCACGATTCTGCTGATGGTGAAGAAGATGGTCAGTTCCTTTAATTGTATTTTGTATTTTGACTTTAACCATTATTAAGTTCATAGATAAAAAAAGCTTTGACAACTATATACTTAAAATAATGTGAATCTCCAAGCCAAAATATGATAAAGTACCTGGAAACTGAATATTCACTAAAAAAGGGTTTGGTTAATACATGTGCGTTTTTTAATAATTCAATAACCAGTCCTAGAAAAGCCTTGATCTACTGATTGACTTCTTTGTTTAAGAAAAACTTGTTTACATTGATACCTATATACATACACTATGAATAGGTCAAAATCACACTTTTTTTAATAAGAATAACTTTATAAGATAATTATGATGAAACTAACCAAATAAATTGAGAACATGCTAAGAAAAGCACCATCATGGAATTTGGCAACTGACCTTTAGAATGTGGATTTTACCTATAAAATGTCAATTATCCCCAAGTGATAGGCTAAAAACTTTCACAAAAATGCCAAATCTTTGCTTGAGGTATACATTTTGGCTTGGTTGGATCCTAACCTAAGAATACTGTAGGAATATTTTAGAATGAATTTCCTTAGAAGTTAAGATTATCCATGATGAAATGGAAAAATGACATTCTTTTAAAAAAGCATGTAAATGGCCTTACATTACACCATGATCATATCTGTTTGCAGGTGGTATACCCTGAGAAACAACAGTCAGCTAAATATTGTTTTAACAAAGGGACAACAAGAACAGAAAGTTATAAAATTAGATGTCCCAAATGAATAGTTTTATTTATGATATATTCTTAAAATATTTCTTTTAAATTTATATCAAATTTCGCATGATCACAATCTTCTTTTAGATGATTTTTTGCAAGTAATCAAGAGAGCCAATCAAACGCCAGTGGAGAAATTTGAATTCCCACAAACAGAGGCACAAGAAATTGGCTGGTGCACAAAACCATTGGTAAGGTCTCAATTCAACCAACGACTTCAACTACATAATAAGTAACAGATATTATTCACATATTAAATTAATTGAATATTAAAAATGAGCTTTTTACTTCAGGGAACTTTTAGATAAGATTTTGTTAGTGTGCAATTGGTTTTATAAAAAACAAAATTAACTGAAGAGTTTTGCTCACTTCAAAAAGAGGGACTGGATTGAAATTTAAAGATATTTTTGTTTATCATATATCGTAAATTCTTACAATATATGGCACATTAGCCTGATGAGCAGAGTAAATATTTCAAGTCCTAGGTCATTTAATCTGCCATATTGGCTGATGTCAAGCCCAAACTATTCTATGTTCTTCTCTTAACTTCTTCTAACTACTTCCCATATAAATGAAGCGTGTCCAGTTTCAGAACTAACTTGCCATGATTTTTTCAATTTTGTTTTGAAATTCAAACGTTCAAAAATTTAAATTAAGGTACAGTAAATTAAAAAACAACATGACGGACCAGTTGACTTCAAAAATGGACACTTAATGGACACACTTCCTCAGGAAATTTGTAAGCAGTTATCCCATCTAGTGTGTAAAGGAATATGATATCTGTGGCTCATCCTTATTTTGTATTATTTTTATTTTCACATCTGCTCTGATTAATCACAATAGATTGTTCAACCGAAAGACGATGCACGGCTACACCATCCCAAGAAACATTCTGAAATCACCAAATTCATGGATGCCTACTGGAGACAAAAAGAACAATCTGAAAATCTAAATTAAGTTTTTTTTCTGGTTTTTAAATTATACTCCTTTTATTATTATTATTTTTTTAAATTGTATATGATTTTATTTTTGTAGTGATAATAATTTTTTTTATGAGGTATTTAATGAATATGTAGTCAAACTATGGTGTGTATATGTAAGCTTTTATTTGTTCTTAATAATGTCTCACAAATTGTAATCGTTTTTTTCATTCCCAGCTGAAAGTTTGGAATTTTTCAATTTTATAAATTATATGTGTATAAAAAAATTTACAGAGCTCCTGCTCGTCAATGACAGTACATTATCTTCCTTAGGGAAAACTATTTTATGAAATAAATTTCACTATTATTTTGAAAATATATTGATGATTGATTTTTTTCCTTCAAAGTCAATTGTGACAGGTTTCTCTCTTTACTTTTACCTCATTTTCCAAAGCCGAGAACATATCAAGAATATGAAAATTTCATCATAAGAACCATTTTGAATGATTTCTTGGTGCAAAAAAACTGTTTTGGCGTCTTTCTTGCGACCACCTTGATTTTGTCTCTTCACAAAATGAACTACTATTTTCTTAATAAAGCTATGAATCAATCTTTGCCTAAACGGTTTTGTTTTTAAGTAAGAGTGATATCGTTTGCTTACTTACGTTTGCTTTGATATTGAATTGACACGGGAATGGAGCAAGATTGGTCAGGAAGAGAAAAAGAAAAACATTTTGTTTTGCTTATTTCAGCACAATATAACAATATGCAGACACTGTCCCGATATGAAACATGTGTCTAATATGAAACGGGAACACTTTATTATGTAAAAATAAAACCTTTACAATCCTATGGTCTTAGATGGCATTTTTTAAAAAGCAGACAAAGCCTTCTTAACTTTGTTGCTCTTATTCAGCATAAGACCCTTGAAAATATAAGTAATAGACTTTGATTGTGCGTAATATGTGTATTGTTTGAAACGTAAACAAAATAGTTTGATCATATTGTAAGTTTGTACCATTTGTTACAATTTTTACCAACTGTTTAAATGTTTTTTTTCTTCATATTTTTAGTTATTATTTTCTTTTACTGTAGAAAGAAAGTAAGTTGGTTTGTTTATTTTTATTATTTATTCTACTAATTCACGTTTTTCTAAGAACATAAGGCTTCGATGGTAAAAATATATAGGTACAAATTGAGAACATTTTAGGGCTTTGCGGACTCTAAAACACGCAATTCAATTTACTTAGGACTTTAGAAAATACTATCAAAATGGTGAAAATAGAAACATTTTAGCATTGTGCTCCCTCTGAAAATTAGTAACTGTCAAACATCATATAGGCCAAAATTTTAAGAACATATTTTAGGCTTGAAAAACTAAAAAAATTAAGAACATCAAAGGTCTTATAAAGTTTAAGATAAAAAACTTGTATTTTTCTCCAATGTTTTTATAGTAAGTGTGCTCTATTTTCGTCTTTCTTATGGCAACCATGTCAGTATAATTGAACTATTCCCTGCTACGACATCATTACTATAAACGATCTTTTAAAAAATTTGGCACTCCTTGGCACTGAAAACTGGAGCTTTACTTCTTACTAATTAAAGATTGGGCTGTTCCATAGAATTTCCATACAGGGGGATGGACGAACCTTTTAAAGGCATAGAAAGATTTTTAGAAATGTGTTAATACCCCCAGGAAAATGTCAACATTTGCATAATAACCCTTGGTAAAATTCTTTTCATATCTTAAAAGTCAGTCTTTTGCCCCCTGGAAATTTTAAAACAACCTTTTACCCCCTGGAAAAATGAAAAAGTACTTTTTTATACCCCCTGGAAATTATTCTCTGATAAACCTCTGGAAATGTTCGTCCAGCCCCCCCCCCTTGTTTGGATATATAATGGAATGGCCCATTGCATCTACAAGATTTCCATTTTTATTGATCTTGTTTACACGTTTTTTTTTTTATAAGAACGTCAAAAATTTTCGAAGCCTTCGGATGTTCTTAGTTTTTTGGATTTGAAGCCTAAAAATGTTCTTAAAATGTTCTTATTTTCAGCATTTTTTGAGCATTTTGATGTAATTTCTTAAGAAAATGCATGTTTTTAAATCTCCCAAGCCTTAGAATGTTCTTAGAATGTTCTTAAATTTTTGGGCCTCGAAGCCTTATGTTCTTATATAGTTTGTTCTTATAAAAAAAACGTGTATTCCCTTTGCTCTCTTCTAGAATAGTAAAAAAACACAACCGTGATGAAATTGTATAGTTTCTTGATGATTTCCACCATCTTGGCTTTACACCAACAAGGGTGTTATGCACGTGGCCGGGGTGGAGCATTTGCAAGTTATACAGAGCGTATGAAACACAATTTGAGGGTGAGTAGATAAAGAACTTTCATTTTTATGGAAGGGATAATTAGATGGTGAGAGCCTCAGAACTCTCCTCTGGTCCTGAGAGTAAAACCCTTAGAGATATAACACAATTTGAAATTTCTAAATTGGGTTCTTACGTTGAATTTTTTTTGTTTTCTTGCAAAAATCCAAAAGCTTGTATTAGCGCTTCGTCGTGCAAACCTCATGATTAGTACTTCTCTCATTTGACCGAAATTCAATCCCACAATCCTTTTCGTCTTAATTTAAAAGTCATAAAAGTTATTACTTTTTCTTTGTAATTGAATGTAATTTGCGTGCAAGCGTAATAAATGCAAAGGGTGATGGGATTGAATTTCAGCCAAACATGAAAATCAATGTCTATTTTTAGATTCGCGACGGTATGCTATTACAGTGATACCTCGACTTTGAAAAATAGTTATGCAAATTTATTTTGAAGTTTTGCTTTAGGATAATAGAATGTCAAGTACATCTCAAACAGTCTGATTATCCCTTTAAACTGTAGGTATTGGGGTTTTTTCATATTGTGTCTTCAAACAATTTTCCATAGAGGGTTGCTGTTTAAAGTACAATATAGTGTAAAATACAATTATAAGAGCTATAAAATGCTCTGCTACAAAAGCTTGATCTTAGGTATGGATATCTGTATGATATTATTTACCAAAGAGTTTCATTATATATAATAAATTGGGTCCGTCTAGGTTGTTCTTTTTAGGTAAGGGGCCCCTATCATTAATTAAATGTTTTAATGATCTCTTATTTCCCTGTTTTTAGATTTCTTCCATCGGCGATGCTTGTAAATTCACTTCATATTATCCAGGAGGTGCTAAAGTCACTATTGACAATGTTGAAGTACCAGTTGCAAAAGTAGAATCTAAAGGATTGTACACTATCTTTGTTGGTAGTGAGGAAGAGGTATGCTGTATCCAATTTGCATATCAACCTCGTCCCCGTGTATCCCAGGCTTTATTTACGTTACTGATTGACGCCAGAGAATACCCTGGTGTAGCTTCTCAGAACGGGAACATCTCAAAACAATACGTAATAACAAATCTGATGTTACAAAAGTTACACTGCAATGCAATGGTTTCAAGTCCAGGAACAAATGAAATCTGACGTTTTATCTTTGAATTACGTAATCTTACGCGTTCGAAAAACAGACAATGCCAGGGTATTATCTAGCACTATCAGTAAGCATCAAAAAGCTGACAATGCACAGGGAGCTTAAATGCTTTAGATTAGTGCAAGCTAGTGTTATTTATGATATGCACCATTGCAATGTCTTCTGACATTACATCAAAGACCCAATTGCTGATTGGTTGTAAATTAGTCAATACGAAGATTGACAAAAACTTTGCAGTTATAAAACTTAAAACCTGTTCCCAAAAAATTGTCAGGTCCTTACTTTTTCAAACATTCCTTGGAAAGATAATTTTTAGGTGCTTGTTACAAGCTTCTACAGAATTTTGTATAGAAAAACTTTCTGAACAGACTTTAGCATGGAATCGACGTCAAAAGCCTAATCGCAATTTTTAATACTTATCATTTATGTTATCCATAGATGGGAGCTCTTGTATCGGAGACATTATCAAAAGCAGGCTTAGCATCGACAGCTGTCGCCACTATTCAACATATCAAAGAGATTTCAAGACTTGCCAACGTTAACCCTACCCTTAGTAAGTAGTTTCATGGCCTAAATTTCTACCTGTCTGTAAGGTGAAGCCTTGTCTATACACAGACCCAGTATCTACGGCTAATTCGTTGCTGTAGAGGGTCGTTTGTCATTGTTTTGTCTCATTTGAGATTTTTCAAACCGACCGCTGCGATGGAGTGTTGGTGAGAGAGGGGAGACGACGAGAGAAGTGTAGCTATCTATAAATCATACTTCATCGCAGAGGTCTCCGTACGAGAATTTTTTATCAAACAAACAATGTGTACTACGTAGCGATAAACGTGAAAACGCTGTACATATTAATCATGTGATAAAGTTTGGATTATTGTTAAAAAGAACTGTTGGTAACACTTTAAAGGTTTTATTTTTACACGAGTGCTCCCATTTCATATCAGACACATGTTTCATATCAGGACAGTATCTGTCTTTTGTTATATCGTGCTGATATAAGCAAAAATATGTTTTCCTTTTCCTCTTTCTGACCAGTCTTGCTCCACATTCATTTCAAAAAGCTTTACTACGGTGGAGGTATAAGGACTAAGGTTCTAATTTTACTAGAGACTAACCAGCTGAGGACGACGGTAAATCAGCACTTTTACCGTCCTCGATATTGCGGGTCAGAAGTGCGGTTTATTCCAAATTGATACTCTACCGTCCTCAAGAGTAAATACATAAACTCGATAATAAGAATAAGGATGGCAGAAAGTCGGCCATAAAAAGTAGAGCTGACTTCACAAATATTGCAAGTTTTATATTAAAACGTTTGTTGTTGTTGTTTTTTCAGCCGTCTTTACCACGATGATAAACTTGGCTTTCCCGTCAACCACCACCGATGACGTTTTAAAAGCGACAAATGACGCCCTTCTCAAACTAACCAATCAGATGAATCAACAATTCGAGAATGCTAAATTGTATATTGATGAAAAGGTTTTATCAACCAAAAAACAAGACTTAAGGGGTTTGTAGCTTGAAATTGCGAGCACAGTGGAGACTCCTTAACTCGAACCTTCATAACTCGAACCTCCATAACTCGAACCTCCATAACTCGAACCTCCATAACTCGAACCTCCATAACTCGAATGTCTCCTAAACTCGAACAATGTTCCTTGTCCCTTCAATTAACAATGACTTACATTATTACACAAATATTACTAGGCAAGTATTCAACGACCTTGAAATTAACACGCAAAAATTAACATGAATTTTATTATTTCTTTCCAGGGGTTTTAATTAAGGGTGTTTTTATTAACACGAAATTTTTCAAATCGTGTTAATAAAATGACTAGTAATATTAGTGTAATAAGGTTCATTACTCCATAACTAGAAAAAATTTGTATTCCCATGCGTGCTCGAGTTACGGAGACTTCGCTGTATAGTGATATTTTATGTAATATCTTTATCACTTTATCACGTGAATAGATTGCCCTAAAAAATTTTTTTAGCTTGATAGCTTCCTAACGTCCAGATTGACTAAGTAATGATATTTTTTCTGAAATTCTGTCATAAGTGGTCTATGGTTAGTTTGCTTATGAGTCTACTTCTGTTTTCGCTGCTAATATGAGTATTCAAAATGGTATTGCGTTAAATAAAAAGCATATTGTCTTAAAGGCTTGAGGACACGAGAAGTTTTTTTCGCGTTGGTGCAATGCAACATGCTCCATTCCACCAACCTGAAATGCTTTCTCGTGTCTCCACCCCATTTTTCTTTCTACCAATAAAAATTAAATCTCACTTTTGTCCCTGGGACAATGGATTCGAATCAATTTTGTCCCATGAAGCAAAAAAAACAAAAACAAGAGACACGTTCTTTTTTTCTTGTGATGTTGGAATGGAGCATTTTGCATTGCACCAACGCGAAAAAAGCTTCTATTGTCCCCAAGCCTTTCGTATAGCTATAATATTTCAATATTTTCAGAAAAATTGGATAAGATGAGGTCACAATTAAAGATTTGTTTCCAACGAGATCCAACAAATTATGTGGAATGTCTCGCTGAGAAACATGATGATTTTCGAAGTGATAAGTCAGTATTTTTCAAGTACAAAGAAGAATTGAAAAAACAAGCAGAGAAACCGCTACCTTCTTTTGATGTTCACATGTTAGAGGTATGCTGTTTTTTTCTCTGAAAAGTCGGTCTTTTTTTAACTAAAATTTTGAACCTAATGTAAAAAATAACAACTTTTTTAGGAACATTTCTCTTAACCCTATTAGCCCTAAGCTTTTTTGACTTTTGTATCCCCAGGGGGGGGGGTAGAATCTAAAAAAAATTTGATGACGTCATTTAAAAACCGATGACGTCATCACAAAATTTCCACCTGTCAAAAAAAAGCCCAAATATATGGTTTACAAAAGTGTCTATTCCAGTCGAACAAATAAAGATTTTTAGATTCTGTTTCAAGATTTTGAAAGGTAAAAGGCAGTTCTTTAATATAATTGCCGGTTTTGCAATTTCCATGAAGAGTTTTTCTTAAGATCTATGCTGAAGATGAGCAAGATATTCAAAATTTGATGACGTCATAAATGATGACGTCATCATTTTCAAAATTATTTTTTTGATTTTTTAAATTTGTATTGTCAATGCCTATCACGTGTCAAAATGTGAAAATGATTGAATAAATAGTTTAGAAGTTATCAGCACTTTAAAATTTTGAGTTTTAAGCCATTTTAGCTGGGTTTTATGTCATGTTTCACAATGAAGTCATAAAACCTGATCTGGACAACCTATGATCCTAAAATTTTGCACAAGTACTCTTAATAAGATTTTATTAAAAGTCAGAAAGTTTTAAGTCGTTTAAAAATTTTTCTTTGAGATATAAACAAAAGAACTCTAGCGATTCTACCCCCCCCCTCTGGGGCTAATAGGGTTAAACCATCAAGTGGCACCAACGACTTGTGGCACTTATTATTGCATAGTCTAGCAAGCTAGACGACTTGTTCAGACATAGTAGAAATAAAGCAAAATGTAATGGATGGAACAATTTAAGTATACAAACTTCCGTAACAATAATCGTATTATCATATAACGCCTATACTACTGTATTACACGCATTATAAACGACTACAGTTATGAGATCGCCCGATTTTTTCGGTCCTGTGCCAGTACACGTTTTTTTATAAGAACAACCAACATTTTTGAAGCCTTCGGATGTTCTTAAGTTTTTTATTTTTAAGCCTAAAAATGTTCTCAGAATTTTCTCATTTCACCATTTCACCAGTATTTTTGTCCATTTTCCTAAGAAATCGAGTGTTTTAGATGTCGGCAAAGCCTAACTTTCCTAAACTTTCTTAGCATGTTCTTTATATTTTGGATATGGCAGCCTTATGTTCTTCTAAAGTTTGCTCTTATAAAATAAATATATGTAGATCCGGAGATATTTCTTTTAACCCCCCAAATAGAAGACCAAGTCAAGATCATCATTTTTTTCTAAGTTTGGGCGTGTACGGCATTAGAAATCAAAATTAATATCTGAAAATTTGCATATAATTTTTTAGATTTTTTAGTATATAATTTTCTCTTACCCTTTTGCTAAATTTGTTCTTTATAATGTTCCCAAAAAGCGTTTATCTAGATTAGCCTTTTTGAGGCTTGGACGGAAATTTAAAGTATCATTATAATCGTCCTTGATTGCAAGGAAAAAGTGTGCTCTTGCATGACGTCTAGACCGCTACATTATTTCACTTTACAGGCAACAGTAGTGACAGCTCGTGAGTACGTCATGGAGTACTTTCTCATCACAAAACTTATTCTTGATGGTATGAAAGAAGCATCAAATGAAAAAGAACTTATGGCTAAAAATGTAAGTATGGTTATTTCTCTACTTCAGTTGAGCTAAAATTGGCTGTTCCAGAAAAAATTTGAATATGGGGGGTGTGAGAAATAACATTTTTTGGAAAGTCCCCCCCTCCCCCGGACATTGTGACTTTTGACCCCTGGACAAGTATTAGTTGACCCCATGGACAGTCAAAATTATCCTCAAACAGAGCAAAATTACCCCCTGGACACTATATCCCCCCCCCCATGTACAGACATTTTCTGGAAGAGCCCAATCTAGGAAAGTCTGTGTCTGATAGATAGAGTCGATATTTTAAGTGGACAGCCTAGAAATCAAGTACTTTTAGACAGTCTTTCGATTGCTTTTACAGGGTTTAGGCCAACTGGCTTGGCTCTCTGGTAACAAAATGGATCTTTAGGAGGAGCGGAGATTCGAACCACGAACCTCTGGGGGCTATGAGGCGTTGACACCTTGACCACTTGGCCATCATTTCACTGCATAGGTTTATAAAGCCCGAAGGGCTAAATGTCGTGCTTTAAGCCATCGCAGTCAAAAAAAATGAATATCGGCATAAATATTGTTGCCATTGTTTTCGAAAACCCACGAACCTTCAAGATTGGTCAAGAGCTGAAATTCTATTGTAATGTCATGTGACCTAGGTAGGATTTCCTACCTAACCACGGCACACTTTTCAGCAAAAGTACGCCATTTAATCTAGCCCTTCCGGCTTTACAAATCTATGTTCCACTATCTTTGCCTGTGCACAGGCTTTATCCGATACCTTATTTCTCTTTTAGTATTTCTTGAGAGCTTTGAAAGAGGACGCAACAGCCAGTATTGATTATTTCGAAAACGTTATCGAAGCGATCAGACACGATTACAACAGGTTGAATTGTGTAAAAGGTGAAAACATGAAATGTGAACCAAAACAAACGTCTGGTGATTTGACAACCATGGAATGCACGTGTCGTTATTTAGGTAAGTATTCATCCATTCATTTTTTTAGTCTCACTCACTCCACCTCACTCACTCATTCATTTTACGTTCGTTCGTCCTTTCGTTATCCACTCATAAATCATTCCCTCGTATATCATTGATTAGTGAGTTTTTGTATGTGTGTTTTTCTGCGGAGACGGTTAGCTTTTAATGTGTTTAGATCCTGATTGACTGAGATCAACGGTACCGTCTCGATTTTTTTGGGTCAGAACTGCGGGTCAGAACTGCGGGTCAGAAATGCGGGTCAGAAATGCGGGTCAGAACTGCAGGTTAGAACTGCGGGTCATAACTGTGGGTAAGAACTGCAGGGTTGTTCCAAATCGGTTCAGTAACCCTACCGTTCTCAAAAGTGCAATTAAATAAACTTGATATTTATTCATTAAGACTGTTAAGAAAGGCTGTGATTCAAACAATTTTCATGGTGATCATATCCCTTGCGACATTAAATGGTTTTTTATGAATAGAAAGTAGTTGGCAATAAAATCCGCTGGGAGTTAATCACCATGGAAATAATTTTAAAACTAGGCAAGTGATGTTCGTGACGTAATTTATGAAAAGGTCTATTGGTTCTCATTTGACAACCGCTTTCACCAAGGATGTTATGAACCCCTGATGGGCGTGGTATGGATGTAGTTTTATCTTTTTATCATTTAAATTCTTTTTCATAGGGAGCAAGGATGTTTGTAAGGTTACCATCGAAGAAAACAGCGATCGAAGTGCTACGTCAGATGGAAGTTACATTTATATTGAAAATTCAAAGTGGAATGGTGATAAAGATACTGAATATCTTTCCAACGAAAATATCAAGAAATTGGAAGAATTGGAACAAGTATACCGTGATCAATGTAAGTTCTGTCACATGCTCCAACGTCCATATAACGTTGTGTCAACGTTTATTTGATGCTCCAGCGTCTATATAACGTTAGATGAACGTGGAAACAACGGTGTGTGTCAGCTGGGCAGAGCCTAATTCGGAGTATCCTTTTTATTCGCCAATAGGCTCTTTTGTATTTTCTTGATGATTTTCTTGAGGGTATTTTTATCCATCAAAATCTATCCTTAAATATTTTCAATTTCTTTCTCAGCTTGGGTTTGGAAACTTTATCGCTTTAATTTTTAAGTCTTTTAAAATTTTTTCTATTATCAAAATAAAAAAGATATTCGAAGATCTCTTCTTATTCTTCTAAATTGTAATACCTACCCGATTTATTCGATCTCTTTCCAAATATGACCACTTATTCTAAGGCTTGACAAAATTGACCAATTATCGCTCTTGAAACTGATTAGAAAAGTAAAACTTTCTTCTCTGTCCATTAATTCGTTTGTCAATTTTCATTCTTCATACTTACAGCTACGCAAGCAATCAGCAGATACTGGGCTGAACAAATCGGTGTCTTTTTTCAAGTTTTCCGATCTATCGCCGATTATGCTGAAAAAGAATCGAAACTGGTCGACCAAAAATTACGATAGTTGGCTTTTGTCGTTAAGGTACCTTTGGTTTCCTTCCATTTTTAATAATTTATCTATCTATCTATTTATATATCTCTAATAACAAACATAACATCCTTTAAGTAGAGTAAATTCCGCGTTAAAAATCTAAATTTTCGCGAATCAGCTTCACACATACACGTTTTTTTTTTTATAAGAACGTCAAAAATTTTTGAAGCCTTCGGATGTTCTTAGTTTTTTGGATTTGAAGCCTAAAAATGTTCTTAAAATGTTCTTATTTTCAGCATTTTTGGAGCATTTTGATGTAGTTTCTTAAGAAATTGCATGTTTTTAAGTCTCCAAAGCCTTAGTATGTTCTTAGAATGTTCTTAAATTTTTGGGCCTCGAAGCCTTATGTTCTTATATAGTTTGTTCTTATAAAAAAAAACGTGTACAGTTGACGCTCTCTAATTCGATCTTCAAGGGGAATTGCATTTTCATCGAATAAGGGAGCTTATCGAATAAAGGGGCGTCGTTTATGAGAGTTTCTTGTTGACGGAGATTTTAAATTTCTTCGAATAAGAGAGCCTATCGAATAGTAGAACGTTGAATTAGAGAGCGTCAACTGTAATTTCTTTCATTTACCTAGGTGTTTTGGTCGAAAATTTGGAGTTTTGTTTTTTCGCGAGGACTAAACTTTGCGAAAAGGGCCAAAATTCGCCAAAATTAACGCGTTGAACCCACTAATGTGAAGAGTATAATTTTTTTGGGGTAGGAAAACTTTTTGAGGAAAATGACAATAAAATTTTGGCAATAAATGCTGATAAATTCTGAAAAAAGTTTTTCCCATATATGATATGATCTAATTTAATATAATTTAAACATAACTATTTTTTGTTATTTTTATTATAATGTTATATTTTTAAAATTAAGTATGACGCATTTATAAATTCGATTTAATTTTCACTTTTGAATAGATTTAATGATTAACAGTAATAAAGATATTAATTAAACGCTGCAAAAATACAAAAGTGTAGTAAATTTTAAGGTCCCCTAATCTCCTAGGAAACCCGTCTACACTACGCATGGTTTTAAGATAAACATAAATTCTTTTTACAAAACTTAATTTCTATTCTTAATTATATCCTTCTTTTATAATCCCCTTAATTACCAACATAACATAAAGATTAAATGACAACCCTGAAAATCCGACAAGGGGAATTCCCCTATTAGCCATTATAATCCATACACACTGTACACCACAAGTGGTTATTACCTATACTGGTATAACACTTAATACATGACACGACAGGTCAGCGATATTGTGTTTCGTTGTTAGGTATGATCGATGCTTACTACCAAGTGTCTAATTTTTATACGGAGTCCTATTGGCTGGGCTCCCCTATTAAAAATCTCAATAGAAACATATCAAAACTGAACACTACACGTTTTTTTATAAGAACATCAAGTTCCATTTTTTCATAAGAACAATCCCAGCCGCAGAGATTTCACAAATGCCCTTCTCCTTTTTTACACGTCTTTTTTATAAGAAGATCCAGTGCCAAATTTTTAAAATAGCAATCCCATCCTCGGATTTCGGAAATGCTCTTTTGAATTCTTTTTAAGTCAATAACATTTACCATTTTAAGAACATTCAAGTATGAAAATAACGAAAAATAAGAACATACCAGCACCAGCTAAAATCTATTGGTTCTTATAAAAAGAAGACATAAATTAAGTTTGTGCTCGACTACTACGTTATACTCAGTTATACTTATAAAGGTTTTATTTTTGCATAAGTGTTCCCGTTTCATATCAATCAGACACATATTTCATATAAGGGCAGTGGCTCCTTATTGTTATATTGTGCTGCTCTTTCTGACCCATCTTGCTCCACATCCGTGTCAAACCATTGTGAAAAAGCTTGTAAATTAAAATCGATGATTAAGCTAACGATATCACTGTTACTTAAAAACAAAACCTTTAAACATAAAATTCTTTTAAGCCTTTGGATGTTCTTAAGTTTTTCTTAGTTTCTTGTTCCAAGTCTTTTGTTAGTGTTTTGCAGTGATTTCCTAAGAAATTGCATGATCTTTTTTTAAATTTTTGGTTTTGAAGCCTTTGACTTTATAATATTGGGTATCTATTTCTTTGCCTGGTACGCCTTAAAGAATGACAATATGTCAGGCAAAACTTTACCGATTCTTACTAAAACTTGATCAGAAAAAAGCTTTACAAGGAATTTCCTGGTAGATCATTAAAAAAAGCATTTTTGACCAAAGTAATTTACAAGCTTGTGTAATCATTCATCGCTCGTTAAATCATTCTCTTTGGTTGCATTTCTCTTTTGTATTTAACTTATAAGCACAAATGAAAATGTAACTGTTAGAGGCTACAGTAACCTCATAACAGATCATCCATTCTGCGCATACCAAGCGCTACTACAAGGTAAAGGTGCGGCGAATGTGACGATCTGACAAAATATTCACCAAACAAAACAATCATTTATGATTGACGTATATTTTGGTGCGTTTGTTTTTCTTCTGCCCAATCACTACGGCCAAGCTCGTTTAATTTTCATCCAAGATATGGATAAGGTTTATCAGCCTTTCGATGGAGGACGATACCATGGGCTTCGAGGAAGGGTACCCATTTACAAGAAGGTAGCTCTGCATCTTCCTGAGGTTTTTTTTCAGGTATTTTTTCCCCGTTATCTTACTTGATGTGAATATTATCAAAAACAAGAAACCCAATACCTACATTATCGGTCAAAATATATTAGGATATTCGGTTAATTCCTCGTTTTCAGCAGTTTACAGTTGAAACTGAAGTTTTCAACAGGGTATCTCTTACTTCTTATTTCATCAAAGTTCGGTTGAAATACCTTTCCTCAGTTCTGGCGAAAAAGTCGCTTTTTAGGGCAAATAGATAAATTTATTCGAATATTTCAATTCGGGAGAGGTTTATAGACTTCCAGGCTATATTCTGAACTCTATTAGGCCATTCTTGGACTTTTAGTCTTAAGTCTAGCGTTAAAACTCAGACTTAAAATCTATCCATCCAACCTAATTTAGAGCGCTTCCAAATCGTTTGTGGTTGTAAGATTTCGCGGAAATTTTCTTTTTTTCTCGAATATTATTATGACTTTGATTGTTGGTCAGCTACATCATCTGTTGAGTTATCTGACTGTAACACTAGTAACACAGCTCTAGACTACTTTTTGAATGATTCTGAGAATGTAGTAAGGAAGCAACCCTTAGGACCCGTAGCTTCATTCGTGGGATGCAATCACATGTAATTTTTTTGAAAGTAGATGGGATTTTGAGGCTTTATGTGTGTTCGTGTACAAGACTTGTTTAACACACTTTTTTGCTCAGGTGAAAATGAAAAATTGTAGTCTTTCCGGAATGCGGGTGAAGGAAAAAAAGCTCTCATGCGGCTGGTCGAAAAATATTTTTTTGTTGCTTTTTTTGATAACTCAAGATCATTGAAATAGAACTTTAAAGATGAATTTTATGAACAAACAGTATGAAGTAAGCCCTGAATACTAATGTATCAACTACTAACGAGTCTGCGACCGGGTCAGTAAATCATTTTTTTTCACCCGGCCGGTTTCCGGAAACACTACACTTTTTTATTTTTGCCTCAGTAACAACCATTTTTGTTGAATTCAACTTTAAAGGTTTTTAAATAAGAGTGATATCGTTTGCTTATATCAGCATAATATAACAATAGGTAGACATTGTCCTGATATGAAATATGTGTCTGATATGAAACGGGAGCACTTATATGTAAAAATAAAACCTTTAATACATTGTCAATTTTTTACCTATTTTTGGGGTTGGTAAGTACCATTAGTGCCTAATTCGTGGGCACCCTCTTCCAAAAGGGTTTTCCTTGAAAGTATGTGATGTGATTTAGGTATTTTCAAAAAAATGTTTATTTCCCCTTTAAAATCCTATCTACTGTCGAACCAATCACATGCTTTTATGTCTCACGAAGGATGCTATACAGATTTAAAGGGTTTGGTTTTTAATAACATGGAGGTATAAAGAAGAACAGGAGTTTAACTTGTCGGTAATTGGTCGTTAAAGTCTTTTGATTTCTTTTATAAAATGTATCAAAAGAAATTCTAAGCTCGCCCGATGAAATAAGCACAATAAGCAGAGGGTCATGAAGATAAGTGGATTTATAAGAACTCAGTTACTAAGTAATGCTTATAAAACAACATCTTTACTTGCTAATTGTTATGAGCACTTAATTATCTTAACGACATAACTCAGATTGTTCTAATTCATTAATTAGATAGTGTGTATTATTAAAAGAAAACAAAAAACTTTTCAAGAAAAAAGTTGCAAACTAGAGCAAAAAAAATATATTTTGACATGTGATAAAATGTTTCTGATTGATTTTGTTTTGTAAAGTCATGGTATAGCGTTGATTTTTTTTTGTCTTTGAATAATTTACTTTGAAATGTGTAATAAATAAATTGTAAACTTTTGACGTTTTTTTGTTTGCTGCCTTGTTTCTATAAAAATGTTTGTGGTCAAAAAAAGTAGTTATTGATCGATGGTCAGTTAACGCTTAGACTTTTGCAATCGTTAAAATTTTCAATAAAGACAACCCCATCTCACAGAGCCTGTGAGATTTTATGACTTTTATCAGCCAGTGGGGTAAAAAACGGACCAAAACTCGATGGAGATTGATATTCCCATGTTTTCTTATGACTGGGGATTCGAATTCCATTGTTTTCTAGCCAGAGATGTGGGGATGGAAAAAATAGCATAATATTTTGCAGTGAGGATCTACTTATCTGATTATTTTCAGCGGGGACAAAAATTAGAGTTTAATTTTCCACTGCGGACGATATTCTGGTCAATTTTTCTAGTGCAAAGGGTTGGTCTGTGAGAAACGGGTGTATAAAGTTCTATGATATAAGAAGCATGAATTTTTCAGTTGATACCATGGCGTTTATGATACCTATAATACTAAAGTATGTTTCATTAACATTATAAAAATTGGCAGTCCGTACGTTTTGAAGTATCTCTCTTGAGGAACAAAAAATATACAGTAACTAAAAGTAATAGCTCGCTGGAAAAAGTGGCTTGTAGTAAGCTTTGTAGAATTTTCTAAAAATTTAAAAATGAAGAATAAAAATTGAACCCTTTTTCTGGACCAGAAATTTTTTCAAAGAAGTTTAGCTGTCAATTAAATTACACTTGTTTTTCACGAGAGCTTTCGTTGTGCCTCGTCTGTGATTATTTGTTCCTACTTTTCCCAGGGGAGGCACTCAGGCGAAATTGAGAACGGGGACGTGCCGCTGGTCAGGGTCCCTTTTTTGGGCTCTGTCTTTTGGTTATTTTGGACAATTTTCAGTGGGGAAAATAGATAATTTTTCAATCTTTGTCTACATTTCGTCATTTTTGCCACTTTTCAAATGGGAAATATTATTGGATTTTACTTCCGACAGGGATCCTAATTTACCAAACATTCATATCTGACAGGCTCCACTTTTCAAACTCCAAAGCGGCACGTCCCCGTCGGCGGTCAAGGTACTGCCCCCTCCCGGGGTATCTTTGGGTTAATTTTAGTGGCTTAGCCTTTTGGCATTCCTGAAACTGATTCAGTCAGTCACATAGCCATCCCCCCCCCGGAAAAACACTCCAACCTCTGTTTTTTTATGTTTTTTTTTAGGTAAAATTTTGAAAAATCGGTCGATGACTTGAGAATCTACTAGGGTTGAACTGTTGAAAACCGAAAAAAACAACAGAGGTTTGAGTGTTTTTCCGGACAAAGCATGGCTGTTGACTGACTAATTATTATTTTAAAAGAAAAAGGGAGAGCATTTAGTGGTATCATAAGATCCAGTTCGTTGACGATTTAATAGAATACGCTTGCAAAGAGACTGCTAGCTTTCATGTCTAATCAGCAGATCCTTTTTGCATATATGTTCTACTTTTTAAAGAATCCGGGAAGTGTAAGAACTGACAGGTTTCAAATCTATGTAGGAAACTAATGGCTTTAACATAACATGGTTTAACTCTGATGTCTATCAATCTGTTTTTAAATTTAACTGTTGGTACCACTGACCTTTATATCCCTGGACCAAGTTATTCAATGCCGGCCAAGCAACACATTATGATCGGAGTTTTTTTGAAATTGGTACCCGCAGAGAGAGGCTAGATTTTATTTCGCTTGTACACTAGTGATGAAGCACCGTTTGTCAGTAGGCTAAATGTCAAACACTACGGCTTCTTTACGGGTACCAATTAAAAAAAAAAACTTTGATTAAAGATGGCGGGTATAGCTTGGTCCAGGGATATATAAAGGTCAATGGTTGATACCAATTATGCTGGTAATACTTTTTTGACTTCTGAAAAAAAACGTGTAGCTAATTTACAACACAACGTTGTTTCAACGTGCATAAACACTGTTTCAGTCTTGAAAATTAAATGGATATTGTGTTCATGTGTCAAAAGGGTTTATTTTATGCTCCGTCTTGTTAGATCTTGGTTGGGTTGGTGTTGGATGAGTGGACTCATTTTTTGAAAGAAAAATGTCATGTTTAGCCAAAGATGATTCAGGTTTTCTGTTTATTTTGAATATTGATCTAATAGTTGTTTCGTCCCTGCGGAAACAATACAAATTGCAAAACTACTAACAGAAGCCAAAGCTTCTTTTTCGTGATTTTCAGGCTGGAAAGTATGATCTTACACTTCTTTTATAAGAACAAACTATATAAGAACATAAGGCTTCGATGACCAAAATATTAAGAACAAACACCCATAGTAAGCCTTTGTAGACATCTTAGGGTATCGCAAAAAAAAAACTCACAAAATGGTGCAAAAATAAGAACATTTTTGGCCCAGCGCGCAGCGCAATAGGCCTTTAAAACACAACTGGTCGACTTTGTCGGGGCCTATGCGCGAAATTATCAATCGACGATTCCAGGCTAAAATCGAACTACCTGACTTTCTATTGTGCGCATGCGTAAAAAAAACACATATAATTAATACCTCCAACTTATATGGTCAAATCTTTCTTTCTTAATTAGTAGAAACAAGTTTAAAGTAATTAAATCTTTATTGCTCGCCCGATTCGAGTCTATACATTGAAAAAAATCGCCCCTGTTGAATGGCGATTCTGCAGCGGGAAAATATGCTGACAGTGCCAACACTGCTGGGTCTTTACGCTACTTAGGCTTTCTTGTTACGCTTAAAACACAAAAGGTTAAGAACATCCAAAGGCTTCAAGAATTTCTTCTTATATGTTCTTCTTCTAAATGAAAATAATGTTAACAACAGGCTCAATAGTCGTATTTCATTTTCAGGTCAAGTTAATTTTTGGTCACAGATTGTCCTAAAGTGAACCCGAAAGGTGTCACCGGCTCAATTTTTCCGGTCATGTACCGGTAGGGCTGGACCGAGGAGTGCCGCGGCTCACGCCATCCTGTTTTTGAATCTGAATTAAAAAACAATTAAAAACAGTACGCACATTTTAAATCAAAAAATATTTGAAAAACTTGAAGTGACAGAGCGGGTCAACTGTTCTTAAATAGGCGTATACAGTGGGGCGTCAGATCTCAACTGCCTTTACACAGCTGAGAAATCATGGCGAGACGACAATGAAGAGGAACTGAAACTAGGAAACTTTGTGAGTTTTCTACGGTGGCCAAGGAGGGACAAACAAAATAAAAAGATAAAAATAAAATAAAAAGAAGAAAAAAACATATAAAAACCAAAACAAAAGATAAAAAATGAAAGGATATAAACAAAAAAACAAAACAAGTTAAAAATCAGCAAATAAAAAGTTTAAGGCGAGGCCAATTTGATTTGTTGTTTTACAGGCCATAGCTACCCAAAAAATAGGGTCGGTCGGCGAAAAAATTAAAAATAAAAGTAGTATTTCACCTAAAGACAGCAAAAACTACTACTACATCTTGACAAAAATGTCGAATTTATGGATAAAACGAAGATTAAACATAAAATTCTTAAAACCTTGGAAAAACTGCCAAATTTTGAAAAAAAAAATGCAATGTTTTCTAACCTAGGAACGAATGAAATCTGACGTTTTGTTTTTTAATAATGCAATCTTATGCGTTCGAAACCCAGACAATGCCAGGGTATTATCTAACGCTATCAGCAAGCATGAAAAAGCTGATAATACGCAGGGAACGAGGTTGACATCTAGCGTGTTCTGTGAATCTTGAGGCACACCAAGAAGAAATACAAAATCTGTTCTGTTATGATTGTGGGGTTCCTTTTTGTCCAAGGAATAAAGACGATGGATAAAAAGATGAGCAATCGCTCACAACAAAATACGTTAAGAAGGGGAAGCTTCTGTTTCAAAGGAATGTGCAAATGTCTGAACGTTAAATAGTGGAATCTAAGGGAAAAAATGACGCCCTCCTATATTTTTTCAGTTTATTGGAAACAGTAACTATTTAAGTGTTTCTGTAAGAGCTACAATTTGTTGACTATAATTTGTCTTTGAACAACCCCCGGAATAGCGAGCTATTAAGTCCAGTCCGGCACTTTGTTCTGCTTGCGCGTGGCTTGAATAGAAAGCTCTCTGTCGAAATTTGTTCCGACATCTTCCCGACGGACGTAGACGAGAAACGGACGAGTGGCTCTGATAGGGACATTTGCTCGACCTCCTCAGGACAAGGTGTGCCCACCGGGAGGCATCCGTAGGTAAAGGAGGCCTTTTGTTCACCTTTCAATACTGCGGTCGTAAACTTAATCACTAAATCCATTTGATTTGATTTTTTATAGATAAATTCGAATTTCCTACTAAAAAGCTATCAATTGGTGAGATATTAGACAGTCAAAGAATACAAAGAAAGGTCTTTGGAGGCGTATCATCTTCTACAATGAAAAACTTTTGGTTATTCGTTACGACATTGTGTATACTTCTTCTGTTTACATCAGGTATGCTTTATAACCAAGCTGGCACACAATGTCGTAATAACGTCCATCTGACGTCCCTAACGTTCATGTAACGTTAGATGAACGTTAAACCAACGTTGCGTGTCAGCTAGAAATTATCTATACTATATATAGTATGAAAATAAAATGTTTTCTCCTGTCAGATCTACAAACAACAAAGAATGGCCAAATTCTTTTTCCTCTTAGAGAGACGATGTTATAATGAAAGGGTAATTAGTCCTCTCTGGGTCCCTCTGTCTTTACCCTGGCTTGGGACAGGCTGACTGTCATTCAAGACAGTCAGGTGACATTACCCCAGCGGCCTGTACAAGATGACAACAAACTCCAAACTATATATAGCTAGAAATTGTCAATACTACGTCTTTGAGAAGTTTATTTTTCAGCCGACACAGAACTCGACACAGAACGTCAAAACAACGTCCATCTGACGTCCTTAACGTTCATATAACGTTAGGTGAACGTTGAAACAATGTTGTGTGCCATGCCAGCTGGGGAGCTGAGAAGTTTTTTTGATTTTCAGGGTACGGAATGCAAAAAACTGATTCCATTGACCTACAGATAAAACCCCGTAATTTATCTACCATCTTTGATCGAAGAAAAGTGATTCCCTAATTGTTCTTCTACTTGATTAAAGTGGGTCTATTTTTAATTCGTGCAATGTTACTGTTCCCGTTTGAAAATATTTTCGCCCGCATCGCTTCAGTGGTACAATTAGGGAGATCTTTTTTAGACTAGAACTTATTTGAAATCTTCGATCTAGGCGCTCCACCTCGACATTCGATCTCCTAGATCTTGTGCAAATAGAAAAGGAGATAGCCTCCCTTACTCCCAGCTATGCCTTATGAAACACATTGTAAGACAACCTTTCTAAAATACTAATCTTCGCTTGTTTTCAGTTGTTCAAGGCGAAGTCCGTATTTCATCGAGTACGGAAGCTCCCTTTGAAGGAACTTCCGTTATCCTAACATGTAACTCATCAAACATCACAACAACAGAATCATGGACTTTTTATCGAAATGATGTAGCTATAGCAACTGTCAATCAATCGAATTATGAAGTCAAACCTATTGAATCTGCCTCGTTTTCGTGTGAAGTTAATGGGACTCGTTCAGTCAACACAATTCTCCTCGATGTCAAAGGTATGTATTGACGTAAGGTGTTTAGCCTGAATCTTCACTGTCTTTTGCTCCGAATCTATATAACTGTTATGGTCACATTGAGTATGTTTGATTTGACTTTTTACATGACTCGATCTTAAGAATGAAATGGTCCTATCCTGAAAAAAACGCGATTTTGAAATTTTTCGGTTTTAAATTTTCAAGTTATTATAATAGTGACTTGTGTTTGTATAGTAGCTTTTGAGTTTAAGTTTTTAATAAAAAACAGACGTATGATTAAAGTTTTTTATCAAATCTGGTAGATCCGGTTCTCTTTCAAGTTGAGCTTCTTTTTTGACTTAGAACCTTTTTTCCTAGATCATAAATCTCAGGTAAAAACTGAACTGATATTTTACCAGTGGGTAACACATAGGCTGTGATACGGGGATTTTAATACGTTATAATTAATGCAAAAAACAATCTTGTACCCAGAGACCTTTGCACGACTTTTGGACGTTGGTATACCTTTCGTTAACGCTATCAGAATCATCAAAAAAGGATCTAAAGGACTAGGTTCGAGTTTGTGCAAGCATATGAAGAAACAATGGATTGTATTTTTTCAACATTCTTTTTCTAGAACTTTTCACGATTCCGCTTTTGATTATCAACCAACAAACCATTGAAAGTGGTTCAGCATTAACATTGCAATGCAATACAACAAACAATTCAAATGAAACACTCGTGTTCACATTTTATAAAGACAATGAACAGATTAGCCAATCAAATCAAAGCAATTTCATGATCGAACGAATTTCAACCAATCAGAAAGGAGTATACATGTGTAACGTTACGATTGGTTCGATCGTAAAGACATCTAACAAAGTTAATGTAGAAGGTACAGTAATGGTTTCAGGTTTAGACGGACTTTTCTATACGTGAAAATCCATGGGAATTAGGGAAATGGATCAAAATACAAGATTGTCCGAGGGTACTTAGTTTGCCAGTTGATGGGTATGTCCGGCGTATCTCACGTTTATCGTTTCGTAGTACACTCTGTGCGCATTGTCTGTTTGATAAAAAATTCCCGTACGGAAACCTCTGCGATAAATTATGATTTATAAATATAAACACTTTTCTCGTTGTCTCCCCTCTCTCACCCGCACTTCATATCGCAGCGGTCGATTTGAAAAATCTCAAATGAGAGGAAATGAATTTTGAAATTAGACGTAGACATCGGGTCTGTGTACAGACTAGGTATGTCTGAGCAAAAGTCCGAAAATCGACCATGCAAGAGGCTAAATTTTTAAAAAGATTTGCACTTTGATGTTTTTACGACCCTGTGAGAGCCTATTTTCCAAATTTTCAGTAAAACTTTTCCAAATTCAGAAAACTTTTGACCTGAGAGAGAATACTTCTTTAATGGTTTTCGTACCCCTGTAAGTGACTTTTGTGGGTGTGGCCCTCATAGCTTGCACATAGCCAACACCAGTTTGGCAAGATTGATATGTAAAAATCTCTTTTTCAGTCATTCTTCCTGTATCAATACAAACTGAACAAATATTCGAAGGTTTCAATGCAACGCTAATATGCAACACACCAAACCATGAAACGAATCTTTCCTATAAATGGTTTGTCAATAATACCCAACAATCATCACTTGAAAAGACTCTGATGTTACCAAAGGTTCAGGTAACAATGAATGGGACTATATATCGCTGTGAAGTATCTGCATTGAACGGTGTTAGTGGATCTGGCGAAGCTATACCTAATGTAAAAGGTAATTGATACATCTGATACATAACGTCGAAAATGCCCATCTAATACCCATATGGACGTTGTAACGACGTTAGCTGGTTAAAACTTCCAACTGCATTGAAATGGGTAGAAAGTTGGTTGTCTAAAAACAATCCATTGCCATCTTTTGACGTCGTTGCAAAGATTTTTAACTTCAAACTTTCTGCCTACTTTTCTTTTACTCTAACAATTAAAGTCGGTAGGGTAGAAAGTCTGCCGTCACTAGAGATGAAAAACGACAGTTATAATTATAATTTTCGTCTCGCTCAAACCACCCCTGTCTCATAACCCCAGTGGACTTTTCCACAGTGGGGATGAAAATTTTCAGCGAAATCTAAATGGGGATTCAAGCTCAAAAAAATCCTGTGAAGATGGTTTCAAAATTTCGACCAGATTGGCGCGGGAGTCCCAACGGGTCTGTCTTCTTTAAATATAGTCAAAGTACTGTACATGGATTGCCATTTGCTTAGATATCAACTGAAATTCTATCTTTTATTCATAGCTACATTCACAAAACCAATCTTATTGTTGGAATCTACACAAAACTCTTATGAAAGTGGTTCAAAAGTGAAACTGGTTTGCTCATCCCAACTTCTCAATAATAATATCAGTTTGAGTTACACATTTTTGAAAGATGGTATCGCAATAACCAATCAAATTGGAGATTCAAACTCAACAACCAATGAGAATGCATCATTAACAAAACCAACCAATCAAAGAAGTTTGATTTTGGACCCTGTACTAACCAAAGATGCGGGAAAATATTCTTGCCATATAAAAAATAATTTCGACATAGAAAGAAAATCTGCACCAATTACTCTGAATGGTAAGGTCCAAATTATACCAGAAATATTCACAAAAGTCTTTTTTTATTCCTTGATTTTTAATACTAGTAAAAGTCGTCATATCCATTGTCTAATACTCTTAAGGACCTTGCAAAGTTCCTGTGTAAAACTTTTAAGTATTTGAGTCTGAATATTTTCCAATGTCGAATTTCTAATGGGCTCAGGTCCCGGGGGAGGCACTCATGCGAAATTAGGAATCGGGGACGTGCCACTGGTCAGGGTATCTTTATCATGCCCCGAAAACATCTGACAAGATCCCAAATTTACTAATTTTCAACATTTGTACCTGACAGGGTCGTCTTTTGGTTATTTTGGACAATTTTCAGGGTGGAAATTAGAAAAAATTTTCAATCTTTTGTCTAAATTTCGTCATTTTTGCCATTTTACAGGGTAAAAACATTCATATCTGACAGGCTCTACTTTTCAAACACAGTGGCACGTCCTCATCGGCCGTCAATGTCAGTGCCCCTACCCTGGGGCTCATGTCCTTACGTTGAAATTGTATTGTTTTTTGTTAAAAAACTTGAATATCTTGACTTTGAAAATAGTTATTGGAAAAACTATTTTGAAAGCTTTGCTCAGGAAAATCTAAAGGAACTCACTTTTCAAGTGCCTTAACATCTGATAATCCCTTTAACGTTTTCTGTTACTTTTTCTTTTTTACCAGTTACCCTGAATAATGTTACCGTCAGATCTGTAGAAACTCCGGTCGGAGGATCCACCACATTCACGTGCCAAATTAATCCACAAGAAACAAATGTCACTTTTCAATGGTTCCGGAATTCTCAACTCATTCCTGGCCAAACTTCTCAAAACATAACATTTGAAAAAATCCCTTTTGATTGGGATGGAAGCGAGGTCACGTGTCGTGCAACAGCCAATGGCATTTCTGGTGAAGGTTCTGGAACACTCAAAATTAGAGGTATGTTTTTTCTTTCTCTACAGCGTTTTATCTATTATATTGGGCTTTTCCAGAAAAATACCGTGCACTCCCTTTTGTGACCTACCCCCTTTGAATTCAATGCAAGTCTACAATCCTGGCCATAAACAATTGGAACAAACATCTTTTTCAGCTTTTGTAGTATATATACTGGTACTAAAGTGTCTTCCCTCCCCTTCCCCCATTGTTGAGCTCTGATTTACTCCTGCAGCTTATCAACAATGAGGGGGGAAAGAATGGAAGGAGCCAGTGGTAGTTCATAGAAGAAAATTCCAATATTTATGGCCAGGATTGTAGCATCAAACCACCCTGGAATTCGGAATTTTTTAATTTTCAATCATTAACCCCTTGGAATTCCGCTTATTTTTAGGAACGGAAATGGACCTCCTCAACAGGGGGTGCACGGTTTTTTTCCAGAAAAGCCCATTTCTAGTACTAAATGAATTTTTCATCATTTTTATCATTCTAGTGTATTTATCGTTTGATTGGATTACCATATTTTATTTTCATTTTGAGTGTATAATATTTACTCTGTTACTATATGTTTTTTGCTCTTGTATAATTTTAAAATTCAAGTAACGAATTTTACTTAAACGTAGAGATAAAAACAATCCGACATTCTCACTAAATTTGAGCTAAAAAATGAGATGGTCCGATCGGACCTAGGTCGAAGGATGATGATCATGAAAAATGGAAAACAAGCGTCGAAATTTCCCTTGTCAAGGGTTTCCTATCGCCGCCCTTACCAAACACTTCTTTCGGACAAAATAAGACATATTTTCTCTAACTAAAGCAGACTAATAACAAACGGTAAAGTTTTTCAAAAAGCGAAAAACCGCCTGTCGTGTTCCGGGTGGTACAAGCCAAGAGCTACA
Organism: Clytia hemisphaerica; assembly: GCF_902728285.1. Lineage (NCBI taxonomy): Eukaryota > Metazoa > Cnidaria > Hydrozoa > Leptothecata > Clytiidae > Clytia > Clytia hemisphaerica. Next base: position 1,552,743 of record NW_027103633.1, on the reverse strand, counting down.
TACCGCCCTTACGTCATCGGCACCACCCAAGACTTATTCCTTCTCTTTCCACCGTGCTACTGGGTGCACGGAAGTAGAATTTGATACATGGTGTACGAGGCTAATATATTTTTGAGCATTGACTTCCAAGCCCGAAGGGCTAGACTCGAGACTCCTGGATGGGAAATATGAAACCATTTATTTCCAATCCAGAACGTCCACACGTGGTTTTTACACAAACGCCGGATTGAAACTAAAATCTATAGCTAGATTTCAAAAAATGCAGTCCTCAAAAAACAAAGGAACGGCTAGATACAATCTGACCATCTGACCCCCATGATAACGATGCATTCTAGGCGCCTTCTGGATGGGAAATAAGTGGCTTCACTTTTTCTTGCCTGGGAAAAGGTTAGAGATTCTACTCTAGCCCTCTAGCCCTTTGGGCTTTAAACTCAAAGTTTTTGAGGATATTCGGCTTTGTAATCCTATCAAATTAATCTTGGTAAGCGAGCTCGTGTCTACTGTAAGAGATTTAAGCAATTCTATTTTCTTCTGGAAGCTGTCAATCAAAAATGATATGTTGTTTTATAAGAACAAACTATACAAGAACATAAGGCTTCGATTACCAAAACATTAAGAACAAGTTAAGAACATTTTAAGGCTTCGCCAACTCTAAAACAATCAAACTCTTAGGAAAATGGACAAAAATACTCAAAAAATGGAGAAAATAAGAGCATGTTAAGAACATTTTTAGGCTTAAAACTAAAAAAAATGAGAACGTCCGAAGACTTCCGAAGACTTCAAAAATTTTGGATATTCTTATAAAAAACGTGTAAATATGAGAGGAAAAGTTATATTAATTCCTCTTGTCACTGATACCGGATATATAATGCTCTGCGAGTGAGTGCGAGTAGAGATTCCATTAATCCTTATATAGGAAGGTGTGGTTCTCCGTCGCAGATAATAATTTGATCTCCTGCTTCGTGATCGGAAATGGAGTTCTTAATATGCTGGGATTATCATGCTAGAAATCTGAAGTAAAAGGCTTGAAATAGCTTTTTTTTCAATATTTGATATCCAGTTGGCAGAAGCTAAAATCTTTAAATTTAATAAAGGTTGACCACATTTTTCACACATTCACGCAATATTTTTTTTTCAATTCATGCTTGTTCACGCAAAGCTTTCCGATTCACGCACTCGCGCAAGTAAAAAAGCCCATTCACGCATTCACGCAAACCACTAGGGGGGGCTCAAAGCTTTTAGCGTTTTAAGATGAGAAGACAAAATGGTCATCTAGTGTGATAATATTCATAAGTTGCAATAAAGGGTATACCTTTTTTACATAGTAAGCGCGATGTTTAGTTAAAAATGAAAGTAGCCGGGTTATTTAGAACGTATTAAATAGAGCTTTTTCTTTAAACTATGTCTTAAAATCTGATCAAATCAAACGTTGTTGATATGGTTTTTCCTTGTAGAATGTTTATAGATTTCTCTGAATCATGAAACATCAAAATCAGTTTCTACAGTAAGAAATTTGAGCCTTGAAGCTCGGCTTTAGCCTATAATGCAAAAACTAATTAGACTTTTATATTTGTATAACGATATAATATAGATATCCGAAGTATTAGAATTCGAGACGAAAAATGTCATATTTCTGCCAGTTTTGATCGTTTTATGAGAAAATCAGAGTTTATGAGCTAAAAATAATGAGAAAAGCAGAATTTTAAGATGTGAAAGTCGTTCTTTGAAAAAGCGATAATTTTCATACGGACTGGTGTTCAAACAGGAATTTATACTGTCCAAATTGAAAATTTTATATTTTGAGGGTTTTTTGTTTTTTTTTTCTTGAGGATGAATATATATTGTTATTGGCAATAGGCTGCAGAGAAAAATTTTACACAATTTATCACAGAGCTCTTTAAAGAAAAGGCTAGAATGGATACTATGTTGCAGGCAATATTTTGAGTGTCAACATTGGACACCATGCATTTTCCAATTTTGATTTCGAGCTTGGTGGTTTTAATTACATCGATTCAAAGAATATAAGCGGAAAAAAATATCTTATCTCACCAGTACATTGAGTATTGAATCAATAATATTGATTGATGAGTCTACATGAAGAATATCAAGAAAAAAACTACATCACTGGAGAGCTATGTTACATTACTGGGGAACTATGCTTTCAAAAATGTGGAAAATGAATTGGAGCAAACATGAGTTTCTCATTGATTGATTGATATAGGCTAGTGGGAGAAGTGGAAGGCCCTGAATACTTTACAGGAATTGGGGAAATAGCTCTTGTGACCAGGTGGTTAAGAATTTTATCGGTTCGTTTTAAGCTTCATAAATTGGGTAGGGCCAGGTCATGAGATGGGGTTTACTTCTTAATATGTGCCAAAGGCAGAGAATTGAATTATAAGCTGCTCGGTTGAGAGTTACGAACATTGTGGGAACAATTTGAACCTTAAATTTCAGAATTTGCTTGGAAATTGCTATGAATATAGGTCCCTTTTAAGTCTTAAGAAATGTACAAAGAAAGCATATTAAGAACATATTGAGGAACTTATAAACCTGGAAATCACCAAAAAATACAAAAACTCTTCAGTAAATTTAAACTGAGAGAGTTTCTACATTGTTGTTGTTTTCATCAATTTCAGTTGAGTTTCCTTTGCCACTGACAGCCGTTGAAGTTAATTGTCGTTTATCCAAGAATTTCCCAGGGCTGGTGAGGTCGATGAATTTAATGGCAAAGGAATCTCTGAAATAGAAATTAATCTCTTGGAATTTTCTTTGACTACCAGTTCCATAGACCATCTTCAAGGGTTTGGTGTACTGAAAAAAGAAAAAAAATAACAATTAAAGAAAACAATAGTAAACAAGCTAGGTTATTGGGCTTTTCCAGAAAAAAATCGTACACCCGGAGCTCCAATTTTTTGTGAACCACCCCCTTGGAATTCCAGGCAATTTAAGGATCATACCCCTCTGGAATTCCGAATTTTTACAGATTTTCAATCATTACCCCCATGGAAATCCACTTATTTTTGACGGATTTTTGTCTACTGCTATGGAATTCCACTGCATTTCAAACCATACCCCCTTGGAATGAAATGAATTCCTCAACGGGGGTGCACGGTTTTTTTCTGGAAAAGCCCATTTATTAAAAAGCGTGTAAATGTTCAGCTAGCGTTATAAGCGGTTATTTCCATGAGCACTTTCAAATGCGGTTGAATGTCCTTAGAAATGGTTCTTTTCACTTTAGTAGGTATTACAATATAAAATTGAACTTTCGATGCGATGACTCGGTGATTATACACAGTAAATTTTTGGGGGATATTCCCATATTTTTTATGCCCGGGGATTTAAATTCTATTGTTTTTAAGTCTGAAAATTCGGTGGGGATGGGAAAAATAGCTTAATATTCTACAGTGAGGATTGGTTTATTTGATTATCTTCAGTGAAGACAAAAGTTGGAGGATAATTTTCCACCGGGGACGATATTTTGGCCAATTTTTCCAGTGGGAAGGGGTCCCAGTGGACCTGTGAAAAAGGGGTGTATAGGGTCAAATATTGGTACTTCATTTCCAACCAATATAATGATTGGTTTCAAATTTCATTGCGGAAAAAATCTAATATGTTTCATTGTTTGTATATTGATGTTGATGATGACTACGAGGAAGAAAGAATTTGGAAATGGACTGAGAGAGTCGAAAGATTCGTCGGGTTTAAAGCTATAAAGAGGGACTAGAAACCTTCATTTTTGTCTCACGAAGCAGGGAAAAAGTGAAACCACGAGACAAACATATGTGAACCACATTCCTGTTGGGCTGCGGAAGGATTGAAATATTGATTTTATTCATGACGATATGTTTCATATATGGAAGCACCAAAAAAAAAGACTAGGCGTTTGCCACTAATTTTGAATTTTAAGCAACAAAACTAATAGCAAACTGCCGGTCTATTTTGAGTGCTTTCGTACAAACATCATCACGTCTCCTCATTCAAGGTGTATTGTGGAATCGTTAGCTTCTTGAGTTTCTGTCTACCTAATTCCCCTTACATGACTAAGGAGAGATTATTCGGACCTTCCGTTGTATTTTCCATTGACTTCCAAGCCCGAAGGGCTAGACTCGAGACTTCTGGATGGGAAATGATGAAACCACTTATTCCCCATCCTGTAACGCCCGCGCGTGGTTTTTACACAAACGCTGGATTGAAAGTAAAATCTATCGCTAAATTTAAAAAAATGCAGTCCTCAAAAAGGACTGTGAGAAGGGAAGGGAAGCGCTAGATATAATCTGTTGTCATGATTGCGGTGCGTTCTTGATGGGAAATAAGTGGCTCTCACTTTTTCTTGCCTGGGAAAGGTTAGAGATTCTACTCTAGCCCTTCGGGCTTTAAACTCAATGGTATTTTCTTTCGGTAAGGTACATTTTATCAACTACATTAAAGCACGCAGCATGCCTTCTGTGGCTTTAATGAGATATCATTCATTAACATTAAAAAAAAATTAAATGTCTTTAATTAATCACCTGGTCAATTATGTGTTTGTACCATTTTTTGTTTAGAGGAAATAAGTTATAAACAAAGAGCTTTGTTGCTCTTTATTTTATATAGAGATGANAGGTTTTCGAGTCAGAAAATTCTATGAGGATGGAAAATAGCACAATATTTTGCAGTGAGGATTTGTTTATTTCATTATCTTCAGCGGGTTATCTTCCAGTAGGAGGGGTTCTACCGGGTCTGGGAGAAGGTGTGTTAAATTTGTTGGTTCTCCAAAACTTGAAACAGTGTTCAAACTTCTTCCGTCTCAAACGGTTTTCCGCCTTAGTAAAGTTGATAAAGAGGTATTTCTGCCTCAAAATTTTGTATAATTCTCCGAAAAATCAAGATTATGTTCTAAAATTGGTATGTAAAATCCGTTTTCCGTCTCAGAAGAAAAACCTTACTTACTTACCACTGTGAAAACTAATCTGTTATTTTTTCTTCTCCTTCTTTGATAGCATTGTACGAGCACAAGATTTTCGTTCAAGGAGTCATCTGGAATATCAATTCTTATGATCAATGGGGGTGAGTCATTGAAAAGTCATTTTATCAATGTCCACTTTGCTTTGGTGATTTCTAACTAGCATTTTGTAAAATAACTCGATTGTTTTGTTAGAAGCACTTGTTATACATTTTTGGAAACTTCAACCTAGGTGATTTCAGTACCTAACTCGAGATATTGAGCTTCAAAAAGCGCAAAAACTGGACAAAACAGCTGTTTCTGGCTGAAAAACACGGGATTCAAGGGTTAATATCTCGAGTTAGGTACAGAAATCACATATACTTGCAATATATCTATAATCTTAATTTTTTGAGAGCTTTCCAAAAATATACAACAGGTCTCTGTTTTCTCAAGCTAAAATTTTCATTAACTTTTGACCCTATGATTTTTGGCTGAGACCGTCATATTTGTCCGAAAATCACGCCAAAGTGTCCGAAAAAAAATTGGAAACATCGTAATTTTGATTTCTCTAAGGTTGAAGTTTCCAAAAATGTATAACAAGTACTTCTAACAAAACATCGAGCGATTTCAAAGAATCGAACAAAATTCCCCCTACTACTACTTAGCTGAAGCGGACTTCCTACAATAGCGGATGTGTGCAATGAAGTATAAGCCCGAAGGGCTAAAATCGAATCTCCTTGGTAGAATTTGAAGCCAACAAATTCTACCAAAGTTGCGCGGCCTAGTGCGGCCTGCCTGATTTTTACACAAATGACAGATTGAAACTAAAATTTACCGCTAAATTTCGAAAAAAATATCACTTGAAAACAAAATAATATCTAGATTCAATCCGTCGTCAAAAATACGTCGCATATTTTAAGGCTTCACTTTTTCTTGCCTGAGAAAGGTTAAAGATTGTTTTGTTTTCTATTCTGGTCGTCAACAGCGCGATTCGAATGTTTTGAAATTCGAACGTTTGACAATGTGCCGTAAAACTGAAAACGACATGTCGGACTAGTCGAACATAAAACTTAAAGTTTCACGGGAAATTTGAGAGCCGTTGGTTTACCTAGTGTGTAAAGGAATGTAAGATACGTTCAGACAGTCAAGACAGTTTGCGACATTGGACTTTTCTAAAAGAAATGTTTTCAGGGGTTTTCATTCGACCCCCCGAATGTAATTTTTAGCCTAGAGCTAGACAGTTTTGTTTTTTGGGAGCTGAGGACGTGCTTTTCATCAAAACGAGGCTGAAACCTTGAGGCAGTTTGGAGACGTAAAAATGGTCATATTTGGCTGAAATTTAGCGCACTTTGTTCCTTGGGTGAATATTTGGGTGAATGTTTTTCATTTTTAAAAGATTTTGATTTTTAGGGGCTCGTGATGAGTTTTTCACAAAACGAGGCTAAAACATTTTGGCGTCCTGGAAACTTAAAAAATGGTCGGATCTTTACTGAAATCCGACTGTTCCGTGGATGAATACTTTTTTTTTTCGAGGCCTGGGCACTTCTTTTGGATAATTTGAAGCCACTGAAGCTGAGCCCATTCCCATTCCATTGCAGTGTGCACGTTCGACTATTGAATTATTAGTTATTACCGATTGTTGTTCGATTGTTTTGGGAATCTAAAAAAAAATATTTAAGCCAATCTAAATCTTTAAATATCGTTAGCATAGCTTTATGTCATCTCTTAGTGTCAAGAACAAGTTTTTGTGGTCATACACGTTTTTTTTATAAGAACAAACTATATAAGAACATAAGGCTGTATGGACTTAAAAACATCCTATTTCTTAGGAAAATAGACAAAAATACTCACAAAATGGTCATGATAAGAACATATAAAGAACATTTTTAGGCCTAAAACTCAAAAAGTTAAGAACATCCGAAGGTTTCAAAAATTTTGGATGCTCTTATAAAAAAAGTGTAATCTAATCGGAAATACGAGATCTGAAATTTCTCTTGTTACTTCTTAATGTTATTTAAAAAATGTTCTACCATGAAATTTCTCTATGTACATTCGTAATGAAGGGTAAAGAAGAGAGAGTTAATACACAGGAATTGTTGATATGTTGTTTAGGTTTACGCAATCGTTTGATGCCTTCTTTATATGTATGAGGGCACCTTAGGGAGATAAATCAATGCATCTAATTTGAAAATGTATTTCTCAATTTCCTTAGTGTATTGTAAAGCTATACACTACAAAGCTATACACTACAAAGCTACACACTACAAAGCTATGCACTACACTAAGAAAATTGAGAGAACATTTATTCATTCGCTCGCATCAAGTAACACATTGAAATTATTTTATGGGAGTCAGTACTAGTAATGAGAAAAAGCTTTGTATAAAGTTTTGATTTTGAAGATCTCACAAAACACGTGTTTTTATGTTTTCTTCAGTGTTGAACTTGGAAAACAATTGGCGAATGTCATTGTGAAGGAGTTGGATTCAAATGATGCTGTCACAAGCCACGATTCTTCCACCAATGGCCTCATCAATCATTTCAAAACACATCGTAAATAAAGTGTAAATAGAGACTTAACTGAATAGTCCTTTTAAAACCTGGTTTACATGGAGTTTAATGATTACGGAGTCCTGTTTTAGAGCTTCATATGATCTTCTAGAAACTTAACCCAAACCAATCGAATTTGATTTATTTATTTTTTTACAATACTAGTGATATTATTCAATTACTTTATTCATGATAATGACCCAACAGCTGATTGGTTGTAAGTGACGTAAAATCAATCAATACGTCACTTTCAACCAATCAGCTGTTGTGTCCATGGAAGACATTGCAATGGTGCATATCATGAATTACTTCATGACTTGTTCTGATCTTGCACTTTTATCAAAGAAAACTGTAACCCTGATGATTTGTTACTCTAATTTTTACAACATGTTCAGCACTGGACAAAGGTTGACTCAAATTAGCAACAGAAAGCTGGCCCGGCGGATGCGGGGAGGCTGAAGTCTCCTCACTTTTTTGCAAAGATATGACTTTAGTTTCAAAGTTCTTTTGTTTAGTAATTAGCTAAGACTAGAGGGTACTATTATGCAGTACTGTTATAAATTTGGGCCTGGAAAGTGATTGCTTTGTTGTTTTCTTAATAATCTCTCTACTAATATGCTTTCTTACACGGAGAATCACTTTCTGTCCTTACAAACCAACACTAATGAACTTGTTGACTTAAAAATTAATTTTGCCTGACACTATTTATATTTATTTCCAATTTTTATACGAATTGAATATGATGATGCTTTTTTCTCTCAATTATTTTTTGCGATTTTTCTTTGTGGAAAAAATTTGTATATTTTGCTGGGTGATAGTGAAAGTAAATGAACGTAATTTTTTTGACTGGACTAAACTTCTTAAAGCATTGTTTTGCCTCAAATAAACGCCCTCCTCTCCTCCCTCGGGTTACTCGGTACCAGAGTGTATCTCACATTTATCGCTTTGGAGTACACTCTGTGCACATTGTCTGTTTGATAAAAAAAATTCCCGTACGGAGACCTCTGCGATGAAGTATGATTTATCTCCCCTTTGAAAAATCTCAAATGAGAAAAGACAATGACAACAGACCCTCTACGGCAATGAATTTTGAAATAAGCTGTAGATACTGACTGGGTTTGTGTACAGACAACCCTCGGGTGGGAACGCCCAATTAAACGAGTGGACTCCAGAGGGTTTTGGTATTCTGGTTTGTCAAGATCGAACCCAATAGATCTTTTTAATTTACATTTTTTTCGAATGCTAACTAATAACTTACTATTATTTTCCTCTAGTAGAAATAAATAAAAGAAAACAAAAAATACAATCAAAATGGCAGACATAGATTGGTCAGATCCAGAAAAATCAATCGAAGGAATCAAGAAATTAATCAAAGCTGTTCCCGATTTCCCAAAGAAAGGGATCTTATTCCGGTAAGGAAAAAAATAAATGATGTAGGGTTTTATTGAATTTCCATTCAGGGGGGGGGGGTTGGACGAACCTTGCGAAATTGCGAATTTGCCAACGGAAATAATTCTTTTCATACCTGTCAGTGAGGGAGGGAGGACTAACTAAAATCATTCTTTTAACCACTGAATTTTACAAAACTTTTTACCTCCTGGAAATTCTTCTCGGGTTACCATCTGGAAATGTTCGTTCACCTGTATGGATATAAAATAGAATGGCCTCTTATTTGGGCTACAAAGTAAATAATTTTCAATACTCGAGTGGAAACGTTGCTTGAACGAAAAATACGGCAATTTTCTAAAATCTTGTTTCATTTCTGCTTGCTAGGAATTTTAAGGTACAGAATCAATTTTTTGGAGTTTTCTAACATTAATTATTGCTTAAAGGCTTTGTTGGCTGAAAACTGACAAAAACCTATTATCTTTACCACAAGCTGTTCAAAGATATTCTTTCCAGCAAGCTCTATCTTAATCATAAAATATTTTCAAACTTCAAAAAAAATTTCTTTCTCCAATAGAGATATAATGGGAATTTTCCAAGTTCCACAAGCAGTTCAAGCCATGGTTGATATCATGTCTTACCACATCCAACAAAAACATCCTGAGTGTGATGCGATCGTTGGTGAGTTTGCTTTTTACTCAGTCAGCTTCTGAAATCTGCTAGATTCATTATTACAGTCAACTCTCTTTAATTCGAACCTCCATAATTTGAATCTTTCTTTAGGTTGGATTAAAACTTTGATCTCCTCCGCTGAAAAGAAGTGTAAAATGCTCTCTATAATTCGAAGAAAAATCTTTCCCTTCCCTTGAAGATCGAATTAAAGAGAGGCAACTTTTTTTTTTGTATTTGTATTTAATTACTTCTGATAAATTTTGTTCTTCTTCAACTATATTTTGTCCTTCATTATTGGGGAGTCGAATAAACTTAAATAGACTGGGATTATTAACACGTTTTTTATAAGAACGTCCAAAGTTTTTGAAGTCTTTGGGTGTTCTTGATTTTTTTAGTTTTAAGCCCTAAAAACGTTCATAAAATGTTTTTATTTTCGTCATTTTGTGAGTTTTTTTTGTGCAATTCTTTAAAAAATTGTGTTTTTGAATTCACAATGTTCTTAACGTGTTTTTATCATTTGGCCAATAAACCTTTATGTTGTTGTTATGAATTTTGTTCTTATTATTGAAAAAAGCGTATTTGAGAGAATTCTTCACAAGAAAAGCTTCTGTCGTGTCAACCCAATTTTGTTACTGTAGATTATTAAATACACATCCAGTTCAACCTTACAAAATTACAAGACTTAAATTTCATCTCAATTCATTTGAGAGAATTCTTCACAAGAAAAGTTTCTGTCGCTTTATTTTCATCTCAATTCTTACTTTAGGCGTACAAACTTTCGCGAGCAGAAACTTTCGCGAGGTAAAAAAATCGCGAAATCTACGACATTAAAGCTAAGGCTACACTGATAGTTTCTTCAGGCGGCTGTAATGCAATTGTTGCATTGCAGCCGCCTGAAAATTGTTGCTGTCTAGCCATCTAAAAAAAGGAACCAAGAAAAACGTCAAAAAAACATTCGAATTACAAAACATTCGAATTACAAAACATTCGAACTACAAAACATTCGAATTACAAAACATTCGAATTACAAAACATTCGAACTACAAAACATTCGAACTACAAAACATTCGAATTACAAAACATTCGATTTTATCAAAAACATTCGATTTTCGAAGGTCCGACGTTCGAATGACGTAATAAGATTGGAATGTCAGATACATCGTCAAAATAATTGCAGATTCTTCTGCAACAAAATCAGTTCAAACTGATTTTGTTGCAGACACTTGCAATTTGTTCTGCAATATTTTTATTGCATTGCAGAGCAATTGCAGAAAAAATTGACGTGCTACATTTTGCAATTTCTCGCGCGCTTGCAACGCAACGCTAATTGCATTGCAGCCGCCTGAAAAAACTATCAGTGTAGCCTTAGCTTAATAATAATAATAATAACAATAATAACGATACGATATATTTCACAGCTCTCAACTTCAGTTGAGCTAGAATCTCAGAATGTTTGTGAGTTTGTCCACAAACTTTGGGGCAGCGTAGAGAGCGGAATAATTGGTTTAAGGAGCTGAAATTTGGCACACGCCCTTCTTATGTTAAAACTTAGGGGTAGTTTTTTCAATTTTTTAAATTTTGCTTTTTTTCGCGAGTTATCCCCATTTTACCGGGATTTTGCGCTTATTTAACGTCATAAAAGTCAAAATAATTGACGTCAAATATTTTTTTAAATGCTAAAAATACAAAAATAGAAATTTTCAATCATGTTGAAAAATATTGACGTCAATTTATCTAGGTGCCAAAATAAAAGGTTGCTCTACACACGGAAAAAAATTCTTTATTCTAAATTTACCTACGACTGAGCTTTCTCTAATCTTTCTGAGTACTCATCGCTCTGGGTTTTATAATTGAACCTTCCCTTTCCTGAGTGCCCATCAAAGAAGGCTTTTTTCACCCCGCGTTTGCAATTTAGCTACCTTATCCCGAGTATCCATCACTCTGGGCTTACAAGCAAGCTTTCCCTAATTCTGAGTGCCCATCACTCTGGGTTTACAACTGGGCCTTCTCTTATCCCGAACGCCTGTCACCCTGGGTTTACAATTGAGTTTTCTCTTATCCCGAGTAACCATTACCCTGGGTTTACAATTTGACCTTCCTTAATCTCGAGCGCTTATCACCCTGGGTTTACAACGAAGTTTCTCTTATCCCGAGTAACCGTCACCCTGGGTTTACAATAATTGGACCTTCCTTAATCACGAGCGCCTATCACCCTGGGTTTGCAACGGCCTTCTATTATCATGAGAGCCCATCACCCTGTTTTAAAAAAGTGTTTACAATTGGGCCTTCCACTTTCACACGTACACTGAAGTTGAGCCCAGTGCTTTAGCACGTTACAGTATCTCCAAAGTTTTACAATTGGCTCTTCATCTGGAAATTGAGTATGATAAATATATATGTAGCGTATAAAAAATATGATATTCATTAAAAATACTGAGACCGGTTGTAACTAGAGACTAGAAGGCTAAGAGTTGGTAAAGGCAAGTATGTTCGATCAAATACCGTTGTAGAGTAGTATGAGCTTGGCAAAAGTAGACTGAGTGAACGTAGTACTAGTGGCTTGTGCAAGACCGGTGTAAAACCAAAGTTTGAATTTAGATTAAGCTATAAAATACTACAAAATTGATACAACTATTGATAACAACTAATAGAACTAATTCCTCCATGGACAGTAAAATAAAGTACGACCAGACTAAAACGCTAGGTAGATCTAGGTAATTAGTAGAGTAAATACGATTGATGAGGTATGTAAGAGTGACACAAGAGTATGACTTGGAATTGCAGAATGTCCAGGAGTAGTAAATATATAAAATATCACTAGAATAACTCAAAACTAATTAAAATCAAATAATTAAACAAATAGGGGATAGTTGCTCTAAAGAATAATGACCGGAGTATAAATATCATTTACTTTCGCGAATTTGACAAAAAAAATTTCGCGAGCATAAACTTTCACGAATGAAGTATATTTTTTGTAGAAAATTCAAGTTTTTGGTTTCATATTCTTTTTGCGAGTACAAACTTTTGCGAGCACAAACTTTCGCGAAATACCTTCTCAAGAATTTTCAAAGACATTTATATTTGCGAAAAGGCCTAAAATTCGCGAAAATCGTTTCTGCTCGCAAAAGTTTGTACGCCTAAAGTACTATATTTTCATACACCTTCTTCACAGGTTTAGATGCAAGAGGTTTTCTCATGGCACCGATGATTGCAATCAAATTGAACGTCCCGTTCATACCGGTCCGTAAACAAGGCAAGCTACCCGGAGAATGTATTTCAGCGGAATCCGTCAAAGAATACGGGAAGGTGTGAACAATTTTTTATTTTTGAGATCTGTTTTTCCTAAACTTTTATCAAAATTTTTGAAAATCGTGACACTTTGAGAGGGAAAGTTTAGTGCGATTTTGGGACCTTAACCTATGAATTTGTACTCCGCTGAGGGACTTTTGAGGTATGAAAAAGAGTAACCTTATGACTCGCACGTATCCGTCGCCTGTTTTGCCTAAGTACACCCCCCCCTCGGGTTTCTGGACGAGAAGGTGACATGTACAAAAAACAATTAATAATATACTTTTTGTATCCTATATTTCAATGTTTCATTTCTCATAATTTTTTATATCCTTTACGAAAAGCTGAATATCTTCCGATCTCCAGACCACTTAAGCCTTCAACTGCTTTATTTAAATCATTCGTTATATCGTCACAGAATTCCTTCGTTCGCTCGCTCCTTTTTTCAACTCGTGTCTTCGTTTCTTTCTTCTTCAGTTTGTTCATTATTCTCTCCTTCGTGGATAAAACATTCGAATTTTCTTTTTCACTCGATGATGCTGATGCCCTCGAGTCTTCTTCGTAATCAAGCATGTTTTGAGTATGATCTGGAGACTCTCTCCAACAATCACATTTACAGAATTCCAAATCAATAGTTGTTTCTTCTTTTGATGAAGTTTTATTTTCGCAGCTTTCCGATTCTAATCCACGCGATGTCTCGAGAAAGAGATTCAAAGTGTTGGATAAAAATGATTGCTGCCGTTTCTAATTGAAAGAAAATGAAGATATAAAGTCAAGGTGACTGTGGTATAGTGGTCATTGACCTTGGTTGCTGCACAGGCGACTGAGGTTCGATTCCCACTCGCCGGGGTTCACTTGGCAAGTGAATGAACCTTCGCCCGGGTCCACCTATGTTATGTGAGGGGACTTGGGTAGTCAGTTCCAAGGTGCTGACGGGGCGCTAATTGAAAGTGTCTATAGTTGCGAAAATGGGTTTCAAAGCCTCCTGCGACTCAACCAAATAGAAATAGAAATGTTGACTATGGATCCTAAAAAAACGAGGGGGGGGTGGAAAAAATCTTCAAATTTTACTAAACGGGTTGGACATGATTACCGGGGGTTTGAAATTGGAAAACTTTTCGAAAATTAATAACTGGGTGGGGACGTTACTTGGGAGCTTCGAGTATACACCAAGAATATCACGAAATCAGTCAATGTGGCAGGAACTCACTTTTCACTGCAATCACTATTTTAGAATAATAGAATATTCACCCACCTTCAACTTATACAATCGCTGGTTGACCATTCTACGTTTCGTTTTCGTCTCCACGATATCTTCTCTTACTTCACCACGCACTGACTTTAGTTCACCTAGCCTCGTTCCGACGCGACTATTTTCTCTTTCAGCCTCGTACTGTTTAATTTCAAGTCGATTGATACCATCTGTTAAATTTTTACTGTATTTTGCGGCTTCCTTTGAAATGTTTTGATATTTGGTATGCAGTTTTCTGCATTCCGCTTCCAATAATTCAATGTTATCAACGTGGGCCAGTCTTGGGAATTCTTTAGGAACTGTATCGTATGGTTTGTACTTTCCAACGTGTCTTTCCTCAGATGCATCAGCCTGGAGGACTCTTTCGTTAGCCTCTGATTGCACCAAATCTAAGCGATCCTGCCTGTACATTTCTCCAACAAGTAATTTCGAAAAGTAATTATAGTTAAAAGATTCTCTTTTCTACCTTTGTACTAATTCTCTGTTCTATTGGTGTGTTAAAGATATCAAGAATTTTTTTTTGTTTTTATTTGACGTCAAATTTTTATATCTTGACGTCAATTTCATCACGTGGAAAATCGATAAAATGTCTAAAAAATTTGATATGATTTCTCTATTCGTTGGTTTGGGGTTGGTTTAGACTTGGAGCCTTCATAATTCATGTAATACAGTAATATGGGTGTTGTATGATAATATACGATAATTGTTACGGAATAATATCTGTTTGTATAATCAATTTGTCACTTCAATTCTTTTTGCTTATTTTCTAATACATATGGCTGAATAAGTTGTCTCGTATGTTTATTTCATTTTCAATTTAACATGTAGCAATAAATAATTATTTTGGTAGCTACGCGTGACAAAATTGGAGAAAGATTAATTACAATATTTTAGCGTTAAATAAATTGACTGTGGTAGATAAGATATCTTCATTAATCTCATGGTTGATTGAAATTCGATTGCTTACGTTAATTTGTAATTTCCCGCAAAAGTGAGATTTAAATCGTTTGGAAATTCATCACCTTTTTCGAATTTCTTACTAACTTCGAAAGCTTAAGTAAATGGTATACTATCCAATTAAAACTCGATTCGCGTTACTATGACTTTTTTGAGGCCTCTTTTAAAAGTTTCAGATTGATTTCCAGTGTTCAATTGATGTCTTTCAGAATTGTTAGAATTTCAATCAAAACCATGAGATTGACCAGGAATCCCATCCTTGCTTTCGTGAAATTTTAAGAAAAATTACCCTCTGTCAAATTGCGAAATATTTTAAATTTCTGAATTGACTTCGGGAAATTTATCCCTAATTTCCCTCGTAACCATGAGATTACTAGTACAAACTCGTTATCATGAATTATCTAACGAATCTTCTGTGTAGCTCAGTGTTTTACCGTTACACGTACTGGCAGCTTCATTCAATTGGGATTTATGCCATCCTTTTTTCAAAAATATTGCTCCAAGATTGAGTTTTTCATTTGCAAGACTTAACTTCACGCCCCAATTAGAAGAAAAGTAATAGCTGCTCAAATTCCCGCCACGCGTTAATAATTGGAGTAAAATTACACGCTTGTTTTTTTATAAGAACCATCTTGGCTGATCCTGGGATTGTTCTTAAATTTATATACTTTCAAACAATAGAGCTTCTGAGGGCCTAAATCTGATAGCTGGTGTTCTTATAAAATTGTTCTTCAAAATGAAAAAGCGTGTAGTTATAATTCAGACCAAAAACAAGGTAGTGAAGTCGTGTGATGAAAAATAAGATAAAAATAATATTTTGACAAAAAATTTTCATAAAAATATGATCTAGAGTTTTATTAGCCAAATTCTGGAGCCGCTCGCTGCGCTGCAGTTGATGTGCGTGTCGGGACAAAAATCGAGGCGGAAGCCATTTTGTTTACATTTTGGCTGGGGGAAGCACTGCGAAACAGTAGATTTGGTGATTCTTGGGAAGAAAAAAGAAGAATACTGTTTGGAACCAACATCAAATGTATTGGAATAGACTTCTATCATACATTGGAATAACAGACAATACTTTGTGAACATAATGGATGTGTGAAACTTGCTTTTTTGTTTACAAACTTCACTCAAGTACTTTTGTGGATTTTGCTGCTTTCGAAAGCTGTCTGGCTGTTGGTGGAGACTACTAACTTGCAGAAGTAACTTTATATTGATGCAAACAATGACTATAGTAGCTTCAAAAACATTCTCTCTCATGGAATTCAGCTAGGAAAGATTTTTTTGATCGCATCGGACAGTTTTGATATGGAGAGAGATATCCAAGTTCAAACATGGTTTCACCCGTCCCTTTGGATAACAAAAATTTCATGATTCATTTTATTCATTTCAAAAATGGCTGAAGAGACACCATCGGTCAGATCGGGGTCATCACTGACTGCGCTGAAGGATAAATTTCTTACTTTAACTCTCAAAATGTTGTCGAATTGCAACATGTTTTGTCTGTCGTTGAATCTTTCCTTCCAGTCATCAAAGACCAAGTTATGTTATAGAAGTGACTTGATTTGGGCTACGTTTTACGTGCAGGTTTTGATTGGATCCAGGACAAGAAAAGGATTTAAGCAAATCCGCCGCTAAAAATTGAAAGTATGTTTTGACATTGACATGACTGTATATCATATAATGGGATTGTTATTGTTTTGGATATCCTGCATATAAATCCACTTTGTAGTCATTGCATTTTTAGGCAAAGTTATGATGCCTCACTGTCTGAAATTATTTTTTATTTGAATTATATAGTTATATAAGTGCTCAATTCTTTTTGGTAGAAAAGCTTCCAACTTCCCATCACAAAGGATTATAATAAAATTTTTTCGAGATGTTTTTACTTTATAGTTAGAATATATAAAATTTGCACAAAATTTGCTTTAGCCAAATATTTTTATGCTTGAAAATAGTTTATAATTTCTATTCTGTTGGATAATTGTGGTGGTAAAGATAAGAAAAACATAACATGAAGTCAAGTCAAAATACTCTCAAACACTCAAACATGTTTATGTATAATTTTACTTTCTACCTATTTCCCAACCCAAAATCTACCTATCATACACAATTGAGGCCCAAAGTGAGCAGAAAAAGTTTTTATAGGAAAAGTACTAGCCCAAATAAAGCTAAATACAGTACAAAAAGTTCATAGGCTATAGGCCAAAGACTGAGGCCAGGATAATTGAAAATTTCCCAAACTATGAGTGATTATAAACGTTTCATGTTTGGAAGAGACTTTTTCTTGAAATTCCAAAAAAGTTTATAAATCCAATGTCTTTTTCCTACTTTTTGCTGGTAAATAGAAGGGGAAGTCTCACTATTTTCCTACCAAATACCAGCGCATCCCGCCTAAAAACGAAAGCGAAAGTAGTTTTTGTCCCTACAAGCTGCGCACGGCAGCGCAGCGAGCGGCTCCAGAATTTGGCTAATTATTTGCTATGGGTCAGTTTTTTCCAGGCCCATGATACAAGACGATAATGCGCCTTGTATCGCTTTGATACGGATGTGGAGCAAGATTGGTCAGAAAGAGGAAAAGAAAGAAAATGTTTTGTTCAATTCAACACAAAATCGAGCACAATATAACAAAAGTAGACACCGGCCTGATATAATATATGTGTCGGATACGAAACGGGATCACTTATGGAAAACGAAAACCTTTAACATATTATCAACTTCTTTCATTTCACATTATTTAGGATGTACTGGAGATGCAAAAAGGTTGCTTGAAAGAAGGACAAAAAGTCGTCATCGTCGATGATTTGCTGGCGACTGGAGGTAAATCCTTTCTTTATTATTCCGATGGTGGATTGGCGGCCGCCCACGCTAAAGCTCTAAAGGGGGCCCGACCAAGTTCCAATCGGAGAGAGATACTCGTCCTTCGATGTGCCGCATCCCCAGTCGGGCTAACCTACCCTTGCGTCTAAAGCTAAAAATATTTCGTTTGGACCCGTCTATCTCCGAAAATGAGAGCTGGGTTACAGTTCTGCTGCTGCGAAATCCTTGATGCGGTCTTGCAAGATTCAGTAATGTAAACCTTCCAGATATTGAAAACGTTCCAGACCCTCAGAGCTTTAGCGTGTCGGAGGAAAATCTCTGCATCTGGGTCCCAGTTAATCGTTTCTTCTATTCAACAAATAGTTGACGATCTCTAATTCGATGTTCTACTTTACGATAAGCTATCAATTTTTCGATAATATTGAAAGTCACCATCAACAAGAAACTCTCATAAACGACGCTCCCTTGTTCGTAGGCTTCTGCTCATCTTTCTATCAAAAAAAGTTTCGTATTTAGGAAGTATCTGCGATCAGACCTGCGATTCAGACTACCCAGCTGGCACACAACGTTGTTTTAACGTTCAAATAACGTTATTTGGACGTTATGAATGTCACATGGACGTTATATGGATGTCATACAGGACGTCCCCTGTATTCTCTCTCTGTGTCTGTCTCATCTTTTTGATAAATTTAGGGAAAGCCCTGGGGTCCAATTTCGATGAACGTATTTTTACTTGTACATCTTTGGATAAGTAAGCTAATTTCTTATTTCAGAAGAATTTGGGGGCTTTGAGGTTGATTTTATTTTTGCCAAAACGAGGCTAACCATGTTTTTCACTTACGCTTTTGCTCTGTTCTTTTCCGTAAAGTCAATAAAGCCATTATATTGGCTCCTTTGAGATCACGTCAATTCACTTATCACTCCTAATGCCACAAGAGAATTAGGACCCGAGCTTACGGTGATTAAGAGCGCACTGACCTTTATAAATCCTGGAAAAACAAACTATATAAATCCCCCGCCATCTTTGGCCTTAGTTTTTTTTTAATGTAGTACACGCAAACAAGGCATTGCAGTGTTGAAACTTTGTCTAGCGTCAAACGGTGCTACATCATCAGAAGGTTCCAGTTAAATTTTATCTAGCAGTTTCGATGCATTACGCCACGTTTGAGTGTATTTATCATTAGGGTACCACTTTCAAAAAAAACTCTGACCAAAGTTTTTGGTTAGCCGGTATCGAAAAACTGTTTACATGCTATGCTGGCTTTTAGTTCAAGAAGTGTATTTTTGCAAACGTACTTTAACAAAATTGGTACCCATTTTTTCGAACTGTAACCTCTGAACATAAAAACCTTCAAATTTAAAATATGATCCTATTCCTATACCTTTTCCATTATGGTCCTCAGCAGCTACTGATTTACAGAATATTCATTTCAGGTACCATGGCAACAACATGTTCATTAGTTCGACAATTTGGTTGTAGTGTGTCTGGTACCATATGTTTGGTGGAACTAGCAGAATTGAACGGTGTAAAGAAATTAGATGCCCCTTTTCATGCAATGATTAAATATTAGATTTATTATATTTATTTAAGAACATCAATAACAGCATTGGGGTTCGAAATGCACGAGTTCGAACAAATTTCTTCCACTGTTTGACACTTTGGAAATTAGAGACACGAGTATGGGTCTAATATGAAATGAAGTGCCTGCGACGAAACATTTAGGCATGTGGAAGTTTTCCCCGGCGAAACCCTTTTTGGTCGAGTTGGATTGCTATGACAAAGATTGTTATAAATATGACGAAGTAAACCCCGTACGCCCCCCCCCCCTTTTGAAGTACTGTGGTAAAGATTATTATAAATGAAAGTGAAGAAGTTTTTTCCGACTTAAATTTTATCCGACTAAGATTTTCACTTGATTCAAAGTGCTCAAAATCCGTCATTGGACCAATCTGAATTTTCTCAAAAGCATGAGAAAACCTTTTTTCAGTGACTACCTTTGAACGGTTTTTCAATAAATCTTTCTTGAGGTTCAAGATAAAACCTTTTGAGTTTGTGGGGATACCATTTCCTTTCACAAAGTCGCATGTGATTTTTTTAGACGTATTTTGTAACTTGAAACGTGGCGTATAAATTACCCTGTAAGCATAAATTCTATCAGATAGAGAGGAAAATATTTGTCGTACATATAGGAAAAATGGAAAGTATTTTGAAATTTTAGGTATATATTTTGTTCTCTTTTTGTGATAAATTTGTAAACAGAAAAAAACACTCTAGTAATATTTTTATTTTTGTTTGTTACAGACACAATAGATACAACTTAAAACAAAAACAACAACAACAACAACAACAACAATAACAATATCAGTTTTTGTAATATGTCTCATATATTTTTCGTAGTTTAACCATCTATACCATGCATGGGCCTGTGAGTATAAAATATGACGTCGTCGAAAGTGCACGAAGTAGGCTCGTGATAGCCTTTGAGTACCTTTGAGGGGTAAACCATTCGAAAAACGTCTGAGGAAAAGAAACCACTATGATAATACTGTCTTTCAGATTAAGCTTCAGTTTCTAAAGTACAATCATGGTCAAAATCTATTGAGAATTTAGCTTATTTCCTCGTTTTTCGAAATTTGGAGTTCGGGTGAGAAAGTCGATTTTGGGCTAATTGATAAATTTATTCGGATATTTCAATTCGGGAGGAGTTCCAGGCTATATTTTGAGCCCTATTGGACCATTCTTGAACTTTTAGATTCTTAGATCCTAAGGTCCTCCTAAGTCTTAAGTCTAGATTTCGTAGAAATTTCCCTTTTTTCTCAAACATTACGACCATGATTGTACCTTTTCTGTTATCAGTTCCATGGCTCGCATATTGTATCGGAATTCCTAAGAGATTTCTATTGTAATACACTCGAAACAATCCCACAATGCATCGCTTTTTTAGAAAATCAAAAACTCCGATAAGGTCTATTCAAATGGCTTTCAATTGTATACCCAACGTAGTTCAATTTTTTTTTTTGAAAAGCTACTATTCGACAATACAAAGAATGGAAGATGGAGAGCAGATATCTTCATGTGTTAAGTAAGCAGACTATTATATCATTACATAATACCTACATCTAGTTTTTTTACAATCCTCTTGAAACTAACTAATAATAAAAATACCTGTGAAATAAGTTTCCTTTTTAAAAGAAATCCTTTCACTCCTACTCCTACAATGAAGTTCAAAATATTGATAATTTTAGGTATTTTATCGTTTTTTTTTCAGGAAAGTTCGGACGAAATTGTGATATTACAGTACTTCCACTTCCCGGGGGGGGGGCACTGGGTTTGCGGACTGACGGTATGTGCGGGCCAAAAATTGGCTTTTAAAATTGCACCCTTACAGTGCAGTGAAAATCATACCCTTAGAGTGCATTTTCCCCCAAATTTTCGATCCCTTTCGTGCAAAAAATGGTCAAAATTCTAGCATTTTTGGTCAAAATATCTAGATTTTTCATGAATTTTCTGAAATTTCTACCCTTACAGTGCATCTCTAGTTTTTCCGACCCTTACAGTGCATTTTAAACATATTGGAAAAGGTACCCTTAGGACCCGCACATACCCGTCGGTCCTTTTGCCCAGCTGCCCCCCCCCCCGGGTTCCACTTTATTTCATTTATTTCATTATTTCATTATTTTATTTCTTTTTTGAAGGGATTCTAGGCTAAACTTCAAAGGTTATTGCTATTGGAACAATTTTGACCTTTTGATTCCTGAAATACTAAGATCCAAAGCCCTTTGTCTCACTCATGTTAAAAAGTGTGTAAAAAATTACCCAGTCATCAGTAAATTTTCAATTATCATTAATTTTACTTCAGCAATTGCGGGAGCAATTGATTCGCTTTTGATTGACATTGAACCGAATCTGGGTTTGTCGTCACAGCGTTTGTCCTCACACGAAGTTTGCGCACGCGCACTCCTATGCTTGCATGCAGCCAACCTCGTCTCCATGACGATTTGCTTTTTATTATATGGGGTAGCAAATCGAAATCGATACGAAACGACAATCAATATTATAAAAAAGTGATAATTAGGTCCTGGGTACGAGTTGGATCCGTTGGATCTGCAGCCCAACCTAAATCTTAACACATCACATCTCCCCCCTCGAGATTATGTATCTGGAATTCTCTACGGCTACGGTTAAAGTGGCGATAGTGTAATGGTGAGTAAGGCAAGTAATGGCGAGTGAAAGCAAGTTCGATATTTAACGTACGGCATTATGTCGATATTGCTTATATACGGTGTTTCGGTGTTTTTCCCGTACATGGCAAAGAAGACAACGACAGGCCGTACGGGCAGCCCCGAAACTGTAGCCGTAGAACTAGAAGAATTACATATGTATCTCCGATACATTATCTCGAGGGAAAAAATATCTGCGGGATTACTATTTATTTAGTAGATTGATTGTATGATGACACAATGACGTATGAGTGAGAGACTGTGTCAACTTTAAAAACAAACATAGCTCTTTTAGAAAACGAAAGGACGATAACATATAAACACAGCCGGTGTGGGCGGTAATATTAGACTTTGCTCCCTGTAAAACCGCCCGATGCATAAATTATGCAGATGGCGGGCGGTTTCCTTTGTTTTGTTCGAATAAGGTGCTGGCTACACGAGAATGAATTATATTTGAATGTGTAACAAGGCCCTTATTTTCAAGGTGAAGTCGAAGTCCAACTTTTTCACAAAATGGCGGGTTGTTTTGATTCAAAAAAATTATGATCTTTCATTAAAGGAAGTTTGGTAATGATTCTCATTTGGTAATGTATTTTATTTGGGTTCAGACTAAGGATGAATATATTTTCTTAGTTTTGTTAGTTTATTTACCCAACAATTTTTGGATTTTGGTGTAAAAATGAATTTAGAATTGCAGAAACCAGTTTCCTAATAGTAAATAGACCTTTTCGCCTTTCCATCCGCCATATTGAATTGTATGCAATAATTATGGTGGCTGAATTGCAGTGGTGAAATTCCCTTAGAAATTATGCAAAAAATATGCAAAAAGAAAGTATTAATATAAAACTTACATGCATACTTTTACACTACACATACACTGCCCACGTGTGTTTGGTTTGGGAACGCGAAACACGAACGCAAACTACCCATGTCTAAACTTTTCAATATATCTCCAGAACTAACAGATTTTTTGAAATTCTGTAAAAAGGTCTAAGTTCCTGAATAGTTTTACTATGTTCTATGGAAAAATCATAAGCATCAGTCAAATACTCGTTCATCTATTTAAGATTGAAGACAAAAATTTGCGAAGAAAAATATACCTTGAGCACAAAAAATGCTTTTTTAAACACTTTTTTCCACCGAAAAACAAATAACTTTTACAGACTTACCTTCCCCAAACATTGAAGAAGCCTCTACTAATTAAAGTAAATGAGATAAGATAAGATAAAACCTTAAAATCAACCAGAATTTACAACCTTTCGTCCAAAGCAAAAGACGTGCTTTTCTCGCCGCCATCTTGAATTTAAAATGAGAATTCTAGAGAGTTCCATTCGTTTCCAGCTCCCGCGGTCTTTTTTCATCCAATCAGATCGCGCGATTTCACTTTCGCTTTCTCTAGTCCAATAAGACTGCGGGATTTGAGTCATGTGACTTTTCTATTAAAAAACCCGCGTGAAATACAGGGGGTCAAAAATAGAAATACAGGGAGTCACACTACGGGCTACAGGAACTGAAAGCAAGCAATTAAGGCCAATATTTTTGGTTTTTCTGAAGGACAAAAGGTATAGGAAGCTTTACTGAAAGAGGGATAAGGGGGGGTACTAGGGCAAGATGGGTCACGGGGATGCTCCGCTGGTCAGGGTACCTTTTCTAACCTCCACGAGTCCCAGGTAGGGTCGCAAAAACACCAAAATAGAAAAATCAGTCCCTCGTAGGGTGCCTTTTTTTGGAAAATTTGGGGAAAAAGTAGAAAATTTTGGAATTTCAGTCTCATTCAGGGTCACTTTTTTCGCAAATTTCGAGTCCCACGTAGGGTCCATTTTTCGAACCTCAGCGGAGCATCCCCGTCGGTCGACAAGGGTAGTACCCCCCCCCCGGGGCTGGGACAATCTATTTAAAAGATATGGACAAAAAAAGGCACTTTTTTGGGTGATAATTAAGATTTTACTTAGAAACTTTAATTCTCTTACCCCCGTCCCAGGCCCCCCTGATATGAGCAAGGGAACCATGTTGGCCACCCCTACTGAAAATTTCAGATCAAAACAAACAAGATCATCTGGATTGTCGTAATTGTAGTAACTGATAAGTAATCGATAACAATCGAATTTCTAGTACCAAAATTTGAACAAAATTGTGAGTATATATTTGATCACCTTCTTAAACCCTTCAAGGACTCAATAACCGTTTGAGTACTTGGATTGTTATCGATAACTTTGTTACAGTAACCAATTGATTACTTCAATAAACCTTGATTTCTTTGATAACCAATTGATTTAAATATAGATATCTTTAAGAAAAACCAAAAACATTGACCTAAAACCAAAGCACAAAAAGAAGTGCCAGCAATGAGATTCACCTTCAGTAATTACCTAGCCGAGAAGCTCATAATTACCCTGCCATTTTGAGCGTGCTCGCCCTGGGTTTCCTCAAGTAACTCATATCAGGCATTCTGATTGGTTGGAGAAAACAAAATTGGTTTTCGCAGGGGGGAACCAACCCACTAGGACATGGGTTTCTTTAATGTTTGAGGAGGGTGATTCTATAAAAGTTATTTATTTAATTCATTGGAAAAAAGTGTTTAAAAAAGCATTTTTTGTGTGCATAACCATAAGGTTTGTTTTTCTTCGCAAATTTTTGTCTTTAAATCTTAAATTTAGAATAACGAGTATTTCGCTAATGTAATGGTTGTGATTTTCCTGTAGAATATTATAAAACTATTAAGGAGTCTGAATTTAAAAAGAAAAATTTAGTTCTGGAGATATATTGAAAAGTTTAGACAACAGTAGTGTAGTTTGCATTTCAATAGCTCATACTTCTTCTTCTTCAGATGAAAAAGGTTTGATATAAAACGAGAAATTTCATTTCAAAGAGGGGTATATAATTTATTCCTGGTGCACCCTGTATAAACTGGGCTAACATTTGTCAATACTTTTTATAATTGCACACTATAGGGCATTCACTTCTCTTATGTCAGATTTTTCACAAATATTTTCCTATCCTAGTAAAATGGGTTCCATAAACAATTACTTGTTTTTAATCATTTAAACCTTTCAGGTGGATAAGTTTGAAAAAAAATAAATATAAATATTTACCAATAAATGAATGGTTTTAAATATTGTAAAGTTTATCAGTTTGAGGTGATGATTGGTTATTGTTATGTCCGGATTAAAAAGAGGAAACAATATTTCATCATCTGATTACGTGAAATTACGTAGAATAAGCGATACCAATGACATCCTATTGAGCAATTCAGACGCCACTATATCTATGGATACAGGTATTGATCTGCTTTAGGGGGCCATTTAAAAATTACTACCCTGTTGGAACTAGTTGTCGCGGGAACTAATTTTCGCGGTCGAAAAAAAAATCTTAAAATTAATTTTCCTAGGTATTTTTCAAACTTTTGGATATAAAATTGGAAAAAATTGTATTTTGCAGGTTCAAATTTCTGCAGTTTTGCCAAAAAAATGCAAAAAACGCTGAAATTAATTCCCGTGAAAATTAGTTCTAATAAGGCACTCTCCAAGTCAACAAATTTCCTCCTTCTTTACACTCTTTGATATGATTTAGTTGTTAATGATGCTACTTTGTGTAAATTCATTCCTAAATGGTAAATGTCCCCTTTTCTTGGGTTTTATTTAAGAAAGTTTTGAGAAAGGTTATTTTAAAGTATTTCATCAGTTCGGAAACATCATTAAGTTAAATTCCCTTTTTTCTCTGAACAGCAGCCTTTGGCAGCAGTAGTTTATATCCAACTGGTGGTAACTGTCAGATCTGTGAGGACAAAGCTACAGGAAAACACTATGGTGCAATAAGCTGTGATGGGTGTAAAGGATTCTTTCGTAGAAGCATCCGAAAGAATCAGAACTATAGCTGCAGGTTCAGTAAAGATTGTAAGATCAGCAAAGACAATCGAAATCAATGTCGTTATTGTCGATTGAGGAAATGCATCCGTGTGGGAATGAAGAAAGAAGGTAAGAGATTGTGATTGCAGTTCTTTTGGTGTTTTCCAACCTTGTCCCAGTGTATCCTAGGCTTTATTTTGTTTTCGATGGACGCCAGAGAATACCCTGATGTAAGCCTTGGTGTAGGCTGATGCAATTTCCTTCTCTCAGAGGGAAACAATACGTCATAAAAACATTTGACGTTACAAAACTACACTGCGGTGCAGTTAAGTGGTTGGGTTACTTAAGTGGCCTTTAAGTAAATTTTTGGTTTTGTAGAAGTCAAATAGAAATGTCTAAATTTAGACTTTGTCTTTGTATTTTAAATTTCGATGTTATATGTCCATCATTTGAAGTTCTATCATCACATTCTTTTGTGTTTCAGCTGTACAAAATGAAAGAGATAAGATCACCAGGAAACCTGCTGAAGAAGCTGAGCGTGTTTTATCTCCACAAACTCTAGTGTCTGCTGAAATGTTGTCAAGGCCTTCTCACTCAACCAATGGTAAGAAGTTCGATTTAAAAAAAAAGAGTAACTTAAATGTTGAGATGGTTGGGATATAGAAAACAAAACCTTGAAAAAAGCTATTTTTTAGAAATTTCATATCTCAACTTAGGAAAAGAGCTAGACAAAAATACTTGGAGATTTTGAGCCGATCAATTTTACTGGTGCATATCACATTTGAGAATCATTCTGAATTATGTTGTTTTTATTTATGGCCAGAAATGATGATGGAAGGTAGAGAGGCGACCAGTAACGACATCGTGGAGTCAATGAAACAACAACTACTCGTTCTCGTTGAATGGGCCAAGTACATCCCCGTCTTTTGTGAGCTTCCACTCGATGATCAAGTCTCATTGCTACGTGCGCACGCTAGTGAACATCTTGTACTTGGCGTCGCTCGTCGCTCAATCATGTATAAAGACGCACTGTTGTTAGGTAATGATGATGTTCTTTAAATATGACTTTTCGGGAACCAAATCTTAGAGTTCGTGACATCAGGACGCAACCTCATGGATTTCTCCTTTTGAATGTTGAATGTATTATTTGAATATTTTATCATTAGTTTATTCAGATTTTTTGCAGAAAGATGCGTATTCGCAATGCTCAAAACATGGCCGAGTTCGATTTTTGAGAAAAAAATTTTCCGGTTGAAAATGCCGTTTTTGCAGATTTTCATTGGATTTTTCCCTTTATTTCTATGTTTTTCACACAAAAACATTATTGATAACAATGCTCACTATCAAGCATGATTCAATTGTCAATAAAACTGATTTTTGGGACCACAACTTTCTATTTATTTTTTCCCTACAACCCTTCCCTCCCCCCCCCCCCCCCCATCAACAATCAATGATGAATTTATTGCGTTATGCATTTTCGCTAAACGCTATATTTCCTGACTGATTTTGTTCATTGTTCTCCTCGCATTTATCTAACTTTCATCATCAGGTAGGTCCATTCAGCATCTAGCTTGTTTAAGTTCAAAATCGCTGAGTGGCCCGAAAAATCGTATTTAGTCAAAGTCTTTTTCAGAGATATAATGATTTAATCATAGTCATTATAAAAAACTCTGGTCTGGCAATGTATTGTTTTAGCTTTTTTGTCAAATTTTTCTTTGTTATAAATAAAAGGCAAGTTGCAATTTGCATACTTTTTATCACGTTACCAAATTTTCCCCTTGGGATTGGTCTATTTTCTAATCACATGATCAAAAAGTATACAAAACAAGTCGATTTGCGAATGCAAGCTTTAACTGTTAACGAAAGAAAGAAACAAAAGCTTTTCAGACCGGGGTTTTTTATATTGACTATGATTTAACCCTTTCTGTGCCGATGTCGGCATATGCCGACATGCGAAATTTCGACCTTTTGCCAAAAATTGATCATTTTTTAAAAGATTTTTCCATTTGATGGTTTGAAATGAAAAAAATGAATAGTTAAAAAATGAAGTGAAAATCGCTACTTTTTTCCAATGTCGGCATATGCCGACATTGGCAAATAGGTCGAGGGTGTAAAAAAAAGGCCGGCATATAGGTCGAACCTTAAAAAATACGCACGGCAGTTAAAGGGTTAATGAAGTCGTACGATGTCATTACATTTCGCTTTTCTTCATTTTGCACCATCAGGAAATGATTTGGTGATTTCGAGAGCACATCCAGAACCAGAGATTCGTCGCATTGCTGTCAAAGTGGTGGATGAGATCGTGAAACCTATGGTTGAGTTAGATGTTGATGAGACAGAGTACGCTTGTCTGAAAGCTATCGTATTCTTTAATCCAGGTATGTTATGATGCCATCCAGGAAAACGGTGAAATCTCATCAAAACATTTTGTCTAAGAAAACTAGAAGTTTTCTAATACCAAGGTAACATTGAAATTCGAACTCATGGTCATTTTTCGCAGCTAACAGAGACAAAACTACATTAACAAAAAATCGCCAATCTCAAAATTTAAGGTTAGTTTCCAGATAAAATTCTTGACTTTTGAGGACCTTTTGTCTCAATGGTTTCTTTTTTTATTTGTCTTACTTACTCCTTTTATGATAAAGAACAGTTACGATTTTGTTCTCAACTAATTCTGCTTTGATTTTCAAAAAAAATTAAAAACTCGAAAAGTTACACCATTGTTTGAAATATAAAATCTTTTTTCGAGTTACGTAACTCGCAAACTAAAACTTGTAAAAAATTCGAGTAGATAGATAAAAAAAATTAACTTTTTCGAGTTGACGAAAGTTGACTGACGTCATAATTTGCGACTTTTGACGTCACATTTTTCGTAACTCGGGTTTTGGTAGCTCGAGATTTTGTAACTACTAAACTGATGACTGAAATGAGATTCGAACTCACGACTTTTAGCATTTCTAGTGCAACTGTTCTATCGACTGAGCTATCCAGTCCACACTGGAAACAGATTCGGTAACAGGGATATTTTTTATGGGACACTGTGTAGATTCTGTGTATTACTCGTGATATGCACCATTGCATTACGGTTGTAAGTGAAGTAAAATCAGTCAATTCATGATATGCACCTCTGCAATGTCTTCTGACATTACATCACGGACCCAACAGCTAATTGGTTGTAAGTGACGTAAAATCAGTCATAGCGTCACTTTCAACCAATCAGCTGTTGAGTTCTTGGAAGACATTGCAATGGTGCATATCATGAATACGTCACTTGCAACCAATCAGCTGTTGGGTCCGTGGGACACAATGCAATGGCGCATATCATGAACTCTTTGTTCTTCTTCAGATGCTCGTGGTCTGAGCAACACAAAGAAAGTCAAACAACTCCGCTTCGAAGTTCAAACCTCGCTAGAAGAATACATCAATGAGCGTTCTTTCGATTGTCGTGGAAAATTCGGTGAAATGTTATTGCTGTTACCAACGTTACAATCATCCGCAGCCAACATGGTAGAACAGCTGCAATTTGCACGACTTTTCGGTGTTGCACGCGTCGATAATCTGCTACAGGAGATGCTGTTAGGAGGTACATACATTGATATCATGTTTCTCTCAATAACTTAACTAAGTTGTTTTGGCAGCTAATATTAAGCAGTTATTGGACAAGGTCGTATCCAATCTGAAAAAATATTGGACGTACGAAAAAAAAGGAGGTTATTATTTTACTAGAGGTTTAAAAAAATCCAATAACGATGAACATGAAAGTATAAATGTTAAGTTACAAAAAATCATTCGTCGGTCAAAAATAACCGTCGGTCAAAAATCATTCATCGGTCAAAAATCATTCGTCGGTCAAAAATTAATCGTCGGGCAAAAATTAATCGTCGGTCAAAAATTAATCGTCGAGCAAAAATTAATCGTCGGTCAAAAATGATCGTCGGTCAAAAATAATCATCGGTCAAAAATAATCATCGGTCAAAAATAATCATCGTTCAAAAATTGATTGTCGGTCAAAAATGATTGTCGGTCAAAGATTATTTGTCGGTCAAAAATAATCGTTGGTCAAAAATAATCGTTGGTCAAAAATTATTCGTCGGTCAAAAAGTATCATCGTTCAAAAATAATCGTCGGTCAAAAATTATTCTTCCCGCAGGGTTTTATTGCACCTTGGCATATGGATTCGGTACAAAGTTTTTTTTCACATATCAATTTATAAATTTCTTTTCATTTCTATCGTAGGTTCTGGTGTTCAAGACCAATTAGACGCCCTTGCTATGCCACAATCACCCACTGAGATGGAACAACAAGCCGCCCAAGCAGCCGTTCCCGGTGGTAGTAACGCTAGTGGTGTCGCCACGACAACCAGCGGAACAACCGGTGCTTCTACCGCCGGCGGTGGAGGACCCGGGTGTCAACAATGTATGGGTCTATCGCAACTCTCATTCGCTGCCAGCCAACTCACGCCAGCAACCGTTCAGAATTCCTTAAACTTACTGGAAAATCGTAACCTCTCACAGACATTAAGTAGTTTCAATGCAGCTGGGAACGTCTCTTCGGCGACGGGAGGCCAACCTGTTACAATCCAGGATGGCGCGTTGACTGGCGCCAGTAGTCTCGGAAACTTTTCTATTTCTGCATTGGCTGAGCGAGTGAAAGAGGAAGAACAAAAGCTGTAAAGTGGTGGATATGTTTGATGTGTTATTATCTTTTGTGGAGTATACAGAATATGGCTGGTTCCCCGACGGTACAAATAATTATTTGCCCCATTTTGAAAGATTACGTCACGAATATCCAAGGAACTTTCATATAAAAGATGCTCTGGAGAGTTTGTTTTTAGACCCACCTTTGCAGATGATAGGTCGTGTTTTTCATGTAGATGAAGAAGGGTAGTTAATAGAAAATGGTTCAAATTCATAAACATGACTGAAATGGATGTTATAATTTTTGGAAAATATCGAATCTGGAAACTTCTGGAGAATGTTTTTGTATTTTAAAGTGCACGATTGGCCGACAATTCTTAGATCCACTGATCTCCATCTTTTCCAAAAGTATCTCTACTTCAACAATAGCCCTTTTTTGGCGAAATTTAGTGCTCGCGAAAAAAAATTACAATAAGTATTTTGGTTAAAACATCTAGAACATTGAAAGAAATTAGGTGAAAATAGAGTCCGTTCTGGGAAAAACCCGGTCTTGAAGCCTTTTGTTTCTTTCCATTGTTTCTTACTTGAACTTGTGTTTGGGAAATTAGTTTGTTTTGCTAATTTTTTGATCATTTGATTAAATCTTATTGGTAACGTGATCAAAAATTGAGCAAATCGATTTTTATCTTTTGACATTAACAAAGGAAAAGCTAACAAAAAACAAAAAGCTTCCAGACCAGAGTTTTTTATACGGACTATGGTGAAAAAGAATCTGACCTGACCTGATCTGATTCGACGACTTTAATTTCTCAATTCGCGAAAAAAAAAGTCAACGAGAAAATTAATGCACCTAAGGTAACTCAATGAGAAATGTAGATTTCTTAGTCTCAGTCAAGCTTAGCTCCTAATCTATACTTTAAACTTGTAAACAAAAGGTGTTGGACTTTTTATTAATACGATAACACAGAATCTTGCCATTATGGTGGGGTTTTAATTTTTTTTTGAAACGTGTAAATAGAAATCTTGAGGTCATCAATATCAAGGTTTTTGTACATCTTGATTATTTTAAAATTGTTGCGTGTTTTAGGTTCTAAATTGGTTTTTGTTTAAGCGATAATAGACTTAACTAGAATGGGCTGTTCCAGAAATAGCCTGTACCCCCTATGGTGAGGAAGTGTGACGTCCAGGGTGGTCTGGAAAATGAGAAATCCAGGGTGGTCAGTATCACGAGGTCGAAAATCCATAGTGGTCCAATAAAGTGGGAGAAAAAAATCCATGGGGTCCTGAAAAATTAGAAAAAAATCCAGGGGGTGTCACCTTTTAAAAAAGATCTCCTCAACATAGGGGGTACAAATTTTTTCAGGAATTGCCCAATATTTCACTTTGCAATTATATAGATAAGGTTATTTGTACTAACTTAAACTCCGCTTAAACTTTGAAACACTCTAATGGTTGCATTGAAATTTGGACGAAATTTGAATTTTCGAACTTTTAATTTTCTTGTTTTCGATTTTTTTTTCGGGGGGTAGGGGTAAATAATCCTTTTTCATACCGTAGGAATGTTGAGGGAAATATGGCGTTGTGAAAATTTTGTAATTTCACTTATTCGTTGAACTTACGTGGATAACAAGATACACGTTTTTATTATATGAACAAACTGTATAAGAACAGAAGACTTCTATGACCAAAATATTAAGAACAAGTTAAGAACTCTAAAACACCCCCTTTTTTAAGAAATTGCACAAAAATACTCACAAAATGGTAAAAATAAGAATATTTTAAGGACATTCTTAGGCTTAAAGTATTTTATTGCACGTTTTCGAGTTTGCAAAGCCATAAAAAGATCTTTGAATGTTCTTAAGATTCTTTGGGTCCGAAGTCTTTGTTCTGATGTACTTTTTTTATAAAGAAGCGTAATTGTGTCTTTAAAATCGAGCATACAAGAATGGCAGTATTCTATTAAAGTAGTATTAGTAGTTTTTTTAAATATTTTATACGTATATATGAACAAGAAAAAGGAAATAATTGGTTTTACTGTCAAAAAATATTCTTGTTACATAATAAACATTGATGCTTTTTTACATAATTTTAAACCTAGCTTTGGTCTTTCTTTAACCGTTGTACTATGGAGGTATAAAGAAAAACAGGAGTTGAATTTGACTTTTTAGTAAAAAAAACATTGATTGAAAAATCTTTTTATTTGATGAAGGATTGCCAAGTTTACATTCCAACTTTCTAAATCTCCGGTTTTAAAGGCAAGTTTGAAGCCGGACTGCCATCCTTAATAGGGACCTTTAGCATCTAGGACGGCGACTTGAATGAGGACGTAAAGTAAATCTTAAAATCAAATGGCAAATTTTATCCGATTTTACATAGATTTAATATCGCATGGAAAAATTTGAGTTTAGGAAAGTTTTTGTAAAAAATGACGTTATAATTCTCGAGGGATTCATGTAATTTAAAACTATTGTGCTTTTCTTTTACCGCCTTCGTCCCAAAGACGACGTCAAAAAAGAATTTTCAAGTCGTCTTGAGATTTGAAAACGTCCATTAATTACCCTATTAAAATTCACTATTCTCATGAGAAAATTGATATGAAAAGAATAGAACCTAGCTGCAATCCTTATATCAATCCCCTAGGGGCTTTCTTTTTGTTCAATCCTGCCGTACTTTTTCAAAGTCCCCGTCCTCAATGCTAAAGGTCCCTAATGTCCTGATGGGCTGGGATGGACGCAGGTCATCGGTCCACACCCGTACGACCCCCGGTGGCCCGATCCCGACCCGGAAGGGGCCTTCCAGGCCTTTCTTAAAGTTTGTCTCGAAATAATTTGCAGCTGGAGAAAAAAATGGCTGTAACTTTTGATAGAATTCGAATCAAGTTGCGGCTTTGTGCTCGTTAAAAAGATATTCGTGAGTGGAATATTATCAAGTAAAAAAATTGAGAAAAAAAAGGAAAATGAAAATGAAAAATGAAGAAGAAAAAAATCAACTTCTTGTAGAAATGTGGTATAATTATCATTTTCACAGGAGTGACTCTTTAATCTTAGATCATTATCACTGTCAAAAGATTTTTCAAAAATATTCATTCAATCAAAAGATATCAAACAAAATTTATTGCTGGTTGACTCTATAAAGTAGTAAAAAACGACAAAAAAAACGAAAAAACCTGCCTTTTGTCGATCAACCAGCAATAAACTTTGTTTGATATCTTTTGATTGAATGAATATTTTTGAAAAATTTTTTGACAGTGATAATGATCTAAGATTGAAGAGTCACTCCTGTGAAAATGATAATTATACCACATTTCTACAAGAAGTTGATTTTTTTCTTCTTCATTTTTCATTTTCATTTTCCTTTTTTTTCTCAATTTTTTTACTTGATAATATTCCACTAACAAATATCTTTTTAACGAGCACAAAACCGCAACTTGATTCGAATTCCATCAAAAGTTACAGCCATTTTTTTCTCCAGCTGCAAATTATTTCGAGACAGACTTTAGTCCTAATATTTTCTTACACTGATTAATATAGATTGAAAATCTCAGCCTTGCAGCAAAATGACAGTAAGCGGTCTTTAAGAGCATTTTTGTAAGGAGGTATGAGGAGTAATCTCGGTTTTTAAAGAGTATCTTTTGACTAATTAATAGGAGTAATCTCGGATTTTAAGCATATTTTGACTGATTAAAAGGAGTAATTTCGGCTCGCTTTTAAGAAAATATATTTGTGCGATTATGAGGAGTAATCTCGGTTTTTAAGAGCATATTTTGACTGATTAAAAAGAGTAATCTTGGTTTTTAAGAGCATATCTGACTAAAATTTAGTCCGATTATAAGGTGATAATCTCAGCTTTTAAAAGCATCTTTGAATGAAATTTAGTGCGATTATGAGGAGTAATCTTAGTTTCTAAGAGCAAACTTTTTTAAGAGCATCTTTAGCTCAAGTCTAGTGAAAAATTTGGAGTAGTCTCAGTTTGGAGAGAATATCTGACTGAAATTTAGTATGATTATGAGGAGTAATCTAAGTTTTTAATTTTATCTAGTGCAAGGCAACCCATTTTTGAACAGTTTTTGTTGCCTCCTTTGTCTTTTCCGAATTTCTGTGTTGTATGATTTATGTGAATACATTTATTTTCACTGAAATTTATATTTGACTATTCACGCAAATAAGTTAAGGAGAATATAATGAAAAAACAGCGTCAGTTTCAAAGGATCTAACTATTTATTTACATTTCATCAAAATTTCATCACATTAATAAATCAATCATTATACAATATAATTTTACTCAAATCAAATAACTATTCTGAAGGCCATTCGCTTTAAAAATTCGCTTTAAAAATACAAATCCAAACATGTTATAATTGAGGCCCCCAGAGGACCTTCAATTCCACGCGATCGCACAATCTTTTCTTCCTAATTCACGCATTCACGCAATTTTTTTTGGAATGCACACAATTCTGTTAACGCAAAATTTTCCAATTCACGCATTCACGCAGATATAATTTTAAAGCTTTCACGCATTCATTTACACAAATGAAAAATCCCATTCACGCACAAACTGCTGCAGGCGTAGGACTGTACTATTTGAATTTTTTTGAAAATGAAGATGAAAAATGAAGAAGAAAAATATCCTTTAGTACTGGAAACAAGTTTTTCTTTAAGGCGTCTTTTATTTATTTAATTTAATCCGAATATTGTTCCCTTAGATCAATTACACTGTTTCAATTTTAATGAGAAATGGCCAGCCAGGAAGAAAAGGAATAACTAGTGCACACATAAGAGGTATTTACAAATGACAAATATTTACGGCGTATTCATGATATGCACCATCTCCACAACGCAACTAATTTATAATTCATTTGTTAAGTTACAACGGTTCTTGTACACAAGCCACACGTTCGCCGACACCATTGTCTGGTTTGCCGTGCTTCTAATGTACCTTCATGCATTTTGTTGCAGCGGTTGTATCTCACTTTCCATTCAAAACATAATCCAGTCAAATCGTAACAACCTGAAAATTGAATCAAAATTCTATTAAGTCATGCCTAATGATGAAAAACACCCATAGGAGTCCATCAGGAATTTTCACAAGGCCTCCCTCGTTAAAACGTTCGCTGCGGACTACGAGTAAATATTAATTCACAGCTGAATGAAAATTCAGCAAGGTTTTAAAAAATCAAAAATCTCGTTCTCCATTTTTCTACCTTCATTGTTCAATTTTTCAAAAAACTTTTACTTTGTCAACCTTAATTATTCTCCTTAGAAATATCTTTCCAAAGGTGTGCGTAAGTCAAGATAACATCAGCGCCCGAAAAAAGCCGGATTTTGACCAGCATGTTTCTGTAACAGAGCGGGATCAAAGTCAAACCTTTTTCGGGTGTTTTCGTTAGAAAATGACTACAATCAAAGTCATATTATTTGAGAAAAAAGGGAAGTTCCCACGAAATCTTACAACCGCAAACGATTTGGAAGCGCTCTAAATTATATTGGACGGGTAGAGTTTTAACTCTGAGTTTTAACGCTAAAGTCCAAGAATGGTCCAATAAGGTTCAGAGTATAGCCCTGGAAGTCTATAAACCCCTCCCGAATTGAAATATTCGAATAGATTTATCAATTTGCCCGAACTTTAAATTGCTGAAAACGTGGAATTAACCAAAATTCCCAGTATATTTTGACCCGAGATTGTAGGCGTATCACGAATAAGTTACTTACTTGTATCTGGCTTGTAGTTCTTCGGGAAAACGACGGGAACTGGTAAACAAAGAAAAAAGAAATTAGGACGATCAATTTATTGAAAGTCTCAAATATAATTAGCGTTGATTTTTTAGCATAGGCGTTGGAATTCAAAAACCTTTATCTGGAAGATATTTCAATTTTGGCGAAAGTTTGGGTTAAGATATTTGAATGATTTCCTCTTAGGCTAATAGCATCCATGCTACCTATTTTGGATGTCTGTTATTCAGACTAATATTCCAAGGATTCAATCCGTCATTATAAATGCGTTGTGAATCTTAAGGCTTGAGAAAGTTATAAGAAGGATTTAAACTCAATTTTCTCCATATACTTACAGTTGACAAATTCACCATGCATGTCATAAGGACAGTGATAAGCAAAACCGATTTTACGTTGGTCCCAGTATGAAAGCGTGTATCTTTGTCCCATTTCATACGTGTATGCTGAATATTGCGATCGAGGTTTTATTGACCAGAAGAATGGCGTAAATCCATTTTTTCCTGTGAAAAAACGAGGTAAAATAATTTGCTTTGGGTTTCGTTTGGGTATTATGGACCAAAAATATGGCGTTTTGGAAAGATCATTTTTCCTTTAAAAGAAACAAGGTAAAATATTTTGCTTTGAGTTTCGTTTAGGTTTTATGGACCAAAAACATCGGAAAATCGTTTTTTTTCTGTACAATTTAAAGCAGAATATTGATCCCGAAAGGAGTTAAAGAGTTGAATCTAAATGTGATTCTCTGACAATTACTGGATGAAAATTTTAAATCAAACTTATTACCGAATTCATTAATTTAAGACAAAACTGAGATTGAGATATAAGACAAAACAAGACACACTCCTTCCCAATTGGAAATAGGCCCTAAACTAACTCAGAGATCACTGCACAGGAAATAGAAATACACCTCAAGAAAAAAGAAAATCGTTAGATTCAATACGTAAAAACTGAATCAGCTTATCAAGTTGGCGCGTTAGATATTGTCTTTACCTTTTTTTGTATTCGTAAGGGCGGAGTAAACGGGCGTTTGTATGGTGTCTGGACCAATGGTGAACCAGTCAACGGGCGGATGCATAATACTGAGGAAATCATAATCAGCATTCGTTTTATTGTAAGTGTCATCAGTCATCCAAGGCTCAAATTTCTCGAAATACACTTTATAAACATCAGCTGTGGAATGGAGGGATGAGTAGAAAGGTTTTACACTGGTGAATTTAAAACAATAGAGTATACCCTGGTAACATGCGAAGGAGTGCAACGCTCGTTAAAAGGCAATAAAATGACAACGACAAATCTTATTTTTCTCTAATAAGTTCGACATGGTCTAAAGTCACCTATGTCTTATGTCGAACTTGAACCCAGACCCTTAATTCACTTTTTTTTAATTCTGATAATTATTTTAAAAACAAAACGTATTTCAATGATTCTATTGACGAGTTTGAGTTTGTAACTTAGCAAAAATTAGCCATCTTCAATTTTTAGATTTTAAGATTGTAACGTTACCTTCATTTTCTCAGACATAATTTTTTGCAGAAATTGACTCTGTTTTCTCAAAGTTCTTTACGGATTCTTTAGAATTAGTTCCAATGACCAATCAGTTTAACAATTTGCATTCCTTTGAAACAAGTTGGTCAGGTTAAGGAACTAAATCTTCATACTTACGCCAAAGAGTTCTTGTGTAGTCTGTTATGACGTAATTGTCGCGGTCGGGTCTTGTGTGCTCGTGAAAATACCCTAAAATGCGAAGTTTTTTTTATTTTAGAGAAATTCATACACATAATACCATTAAAGAATTCAAGGTAAAAGACCTTACCGTGCGGCTGCACGAACGGTCGTTTTTTAATCAACTTCCCCCCCCCCCCCCCTACGAAAAGAAGAATAATGCCCTATGCCCTATTCAAGCATCACCTTTTATACTTAAGTTCAGTATATAATATTACAACTAAGAAAGACCATTCGTAAAGTGAGAAGGTAGGTACGATGAAAACAACAAGGATAAGAAAAAGCCACCATAAAAGTAAGAAGCCACCATAAAAGAAATGAAGGACCGCTATGATAATGACAAGGAGCCAACGTAGAAATAACGCAAGGGAGCCATCATAATAGTAAATGAGGGCCACCATAGATATAACGAGACCATAATAAAAATAACAATGGGCCACCGTAAAAATAAGGAGAGGACGCCATTAAAACCGCGCGATCAGTCGTTACAAATGTGACAAAGGACCACCCAATAACAGCTGACACACAACGTTGTTTTAACGTTCAAATAACGTTATTTGGACGTTATGAATGTCAAATGGACGTTGATGCGACGTCAAGTGCCGGCTGGGTACTCACCCAAAGCGTGAATGACCAAATGCATCACATAAGTATAAAAATAACATTTAGGTGAAAGACCAATGGATTGTCGCTTCTTGCCTTTCGTATAACCCAATGGTGCCGCACATACGCTGAAAAGAGCAAAAAAAAAATCTAAACGTTATCTGCTTACAAAATGAAAAAGCTACCGTAACTTGGTCTAATATCAACATACTCATCCAATTCAAACACCCTTTTTAGAGTTGAAATTGATAGAAAGGTTGAAACTGTTTTTCTTTGCTTAGTGGTCAGAACCTTTTTCAATCAGTGATTCAAGCTTTCATATTATTTCTTTCTCTAAAGAAGGCTGTTGGAATTAGACGAGGGATGTCGATATTAGACCAACTTAGGGTACAACATATTGCCGTTTTCAAATATATAAATCTAGAGATTTAGGGTGCTTTCACTACATTCAAGACGTGCATTCAAAGCAAAATCTCACATGTTATTGTTCAACTATTTTCCAAAGTCGAGATATTCAAGTATAAATTAACAGGAAAAAAATAGAACTTTGACGCATAAGTAACTTTTAAGAGATTTCAAATATATACCATATCAACCGGGTGTGTATGTGGGGGAGGGGGTACTTAGGCAAAATGGGTGCCAGGTATGAACGAACCATAAGTCCCGCCTTTTCACACCCTCGAGAGTCCCTCAAAGGGGTACAAGGATCATTAAAAAGTAATTGAGTCTCTTAAAGGGTTCCAAAATTACGAAAATCAAAAATCGACTCTCTCAAAGGATCCTAAACTCTTGAAATATGGAGTAAATTTGAAAATTTTGGCTGAAATTTTGTGGAAATAGTCTCTCTAAAGGAAGATTTTTGAACGTTGGCTCAGACATCTCGCAAAGCCTAGTATCCCCCGGGTCTTATATCGTCCCTGGAAAAGACTAAGTCATTTTGTGCAGGTGTGTGAAAGGCGAGAGATTTCAGGCGAGAGATTTCAAACCATCGGACATTATCCTTAAATAGAAAAAGACTGCCCAGCTGGCACACAACGTCGTTTCAACGTTCATCTAATATTCATATAACATTAGATGAACGTTGTAACAATGTTGTGTGCCAGCTGGGTGTAGACATACCTTGATGTTTCGAAGTAAATATAGTCTTTATTTTTTCGAGGAGATAATTGATACAAATTAACGCATGTCCATTTACTCAAATATTTTGCTGCCTCTTCGATGGCTTTCACTGCCTCAGTTGAATTCCCTATTGTAGAAAAAGAAAAAATACAGTTTTGTTTCCAAGGACTCCATTATGTGGTAACCGGGAACCGAGCCAACAGCGAGTTTACGTGTTTGTTTTTTTTGACGACGGAGGACTTAATAGTCCTGAAGAATCTCTCGCAACGTACCTAAAACGCAAATCTTATGATGATCCAAGCCACAATAAAAAATCGGAAATAAGTAAGCTCTAGTTTAAACGGCCTACTTTATGCCCTACCTTTTCTAATGATTTAGAATGGGCAGTAAGTTGGCAGTTGAAATCTTAGCTTGAAAATTGTATTGAAATTCATTGCATTGACATCAAAAGAAAGCAATGCATGGATCTGACAGTCAAATTTCTGCCAATTTCGATCCACAATTAGAATAGGTGGGCCGTCTAAACCAGATCTAAACATCTTGGCTAAAGATGATCCTCTGGTTAAGAAATTTGTCCGCTAATGTCTAATCGAGGGAGAATAATTTTCAGTGCAAATTAACATTTCTAAACTTATAGGTCTCATTGGTGGTGCAGTAGAATCTTGAAAAAGAAATTTCAGTCAAATTTATGCTCGTAATATGAATTTTTCCTCCATGACTCAGTAAATATAATGGGAAATAAAACTATACCTATTGCTGGAGACAGCCGATAAGGGACATAAGCTGAAGGCCACGCTTGTAGGCCCAGTTTTGCGGTTTGATCATTGTTAAATCCCTTGTTGCCATGGAGCTTCAACAGACGCGCTTTACGTAATCCTTCTTTTTGTTCTGGTGTCAGTATAATGTCCCCTTCGAAAAGATCTTTTTCTGAAAAATAAAAAAGATACTATATAGGCGTTAAGGGCGTTGGAGGGCGTTTTTTTTAAACTCAAATGC
This sequence comes from Clytia hemisphaerica, assembly GCF_902728285.1. Classification (NCBI taxonomy): domain Eukaryota; kingdom Metazoa; phylum Cnidaria; class Hydrozoa; order Leptothecata; family Clytiidae; genus Clytia; species Clytia hemisphaerica. The sequence continues at coordinate 1,512,030 of NW_027103633.1, read as the reverse complement.
CTGGTATCTTGTAGAGCTGAAAAAATGAGAAACCAAGCAAACAAGCTACATGCTGAATGGACCTACCTGAAGACTTATGTGTAAGAAAATAGGAAATGACGAGAATAGTAAGAAAATGCAGACAAAAAATGCAAAAAAAATCAGAAATAAAGTAATGCTGGCCGATCCCAAGAAAAGAAAACGGTCGAACGGACTAACAAACAAAATCTATTTAAAAGTAACTTCGAAGTAGGGCAAAAACTAGATTTGCACTACCCTATTTTCAAATAAAAACATTATCTCGTCCAAACCAATTATCATGTAAAACTAAAAATTAGAGAATTACCATTTACTACCAGGCCACTTGGTCGCGCCATCCAGTCTATCAAAAAGCATGAAGTGGACCCTGGGCTACTTATAACACAACCATTGACTTCAAAGCCCCCAAAATCCTGGATGACAAATAAAGCCACTTTTTCCCGTCCAAAACGCATGACCCGCGAACTAGATTTATCCCGTCATTGTCAAGTTAAAGATTCATCTCTAGTCCCTTCGGAGCTTTAAACCACATATTTATAAAGCCCGAAGGGCTAGATATCGTGCTTTGGCTGAAAAATGTGCGGTATCTAGGTAGGAAATCCTATCTAGGTCACGTGACATTACAATATAATTTTAGCGCTTGATCAATCAGAAGTCTCGCAGATTTTTAAAAACAATTGCAACTATATTTCTCACACTATTCACTTTTTTTGCTTGCGATGGCTTAAAACACGATTTCTAGCCCTTTGGGCTTTATAAATCTGTGCTTTAAACTCAATTAACACAACGAATCAGTGAGGTGCTAGCAGCTATATCAAGATGGATAAAACTAAAATGTCAAAAAAGAAAAATATTGAAACCCTTAATAATTACTTACCATTTAAAATCATTTCAGGAGTTTGCGATGGTGGGAGACTCCGAAACGAGGCTAGACTCAATATTTGTAAAAATATAAAACACGTGAAAATCATGTTTATACAACTGTTATTTCTCAATGTCGAAAAATTCATGTTTGCCATTCAAGATGAGTGCTGTGTGTTTTGTTTCTGGTTAAAAGTGTCATTTCATCTTGATATGGAGCGCCTTTTATACTGGTCGAACACGTGGTTCAAGAGACCTCACATGGTGTTACGCGCCATAATTTCCGAAAAGTTTAAGTGCCTCTTTTATTATTTATGTTATTAAACAATGACCATAGAATTTTGTATAAAATTGACGTGAAAAACCATTACTCTCAAATCCTTGTGGCCAGGCTAGAATTCACGATATTCATGACGTAATGTTTCTACGGAAAGACCCCGGTTTTAGCCAGTAGTGGATGTAATCATGAATAATGATAAAGCAAAACAATAAACAAAACCAAAAAAAGCTTTGTCTCCAGACCCCTGGTACAAAAACTTTAAGGGTAAGGTTATGTAACTTCGTCTTTAAGTTTAAAACAAGGGGATTCATTTTTCCGGTTGCTAAATTAGAAACGAGTTAATTAAGGTCATAAATGTGTATCCTATATTTTCTTCGATGTTTATCAATACAAGAGGGTTATTAAGGTGCTTAAGTTTCGTTTGAAGTGTATTGGCACAATCAAAACAACACGGTCTTTACAATCAATAAACAAAGGAACCATTTTGTGTCGCCTCTGTCAAATGACTTACATACCTTACCGAATAATAATTGGTGCCGTGTGAAATTTTGACCATGTAGGGGAAGGAGGCACGGCAGGAGCATCACCCTCACGGTAATAAACCTTACATTTGGCCATATAATTAATAGGGATTTTATATTATATAAAACCTCCAATTAATGGACACTCTAAAAGGTGGAAACCTCTGATTAGCGGACACTCATCCTAATCCCCGATGGTGTCCGCTAATTGGAGGTTCTACTGTATTAGGTCAAATTCCCTTTAAAATTTTCTAATGTTTTACCGAGATATTCCTTTTTATCTTGTCTCATACTCTCGTATTGAGTTTGCTTTATAACACTTTGGGGGTCGCTTGGTTTTACTAGAAAGTCTAAACTTAAATTTCATACCAAGATCTTTTACCTGTTGTTATGAAGACTGTTGATTTCGCTTCAGGAAATTATTAGTAAAAGCCTTATCCAATTTACACATTACACTTCATACTTTTCGATCAAAATTCGACCCGGTGAAATTTTGAAATCCAACGGAGAGGGGGGTGCTATGAAGAAAAAAATCACCGAGTTTGGATTTAAGATATTGAATCTGGTGAGAACCTTGATGTCAGTTTTCATTGAGGTAAAGTTAGCGAATATGGTTTTCTTTGACTCCATTGAAATGGTTGTTTTCTTTATTGACCGGGTTGACTAAATCAATACAATTTTTGACTGGGGTAACAACATAAGCTTCCCATTTTTGATCGGGGCAGTGGATTTTAATTAATTTTGACTGGGTTTACTCATTATCCTACCGGGGCTTAAAATTAGTGTCTTGTTAGTAACCTAGTTCTTCATGGCTCACTTTGAGAAATTATTTGACCTCAAAAATTTCTTTAAAGCGTTAGCGTCTTTTTAAGGGTTGTAAATCAACCTTTTGCAAAACCACATTTTATTCATTGAATGTTTTGGATATTGTACATAAACAAAAAAAATACCCTTGTGATGAACTTATTATATTCAATATGTCTTTGGCAATGAAAGGGTTTTAAGATTGTTCCCGGGGTGGGGGGGGGAGGGCACCGACCTTGACAGTCACCGGGCACGTGCCGCTGGAGTTTGAAAAGTGGACCCTGTCAGATATAAATGTTTCGTAAATTTGGGACCCTGCCTAGAACAAAAAATCGAAAAACAACCCATTTCCACCCTGGAAATTGTCCAAAACAACCAAAAAGTCGACCCTGTCGGATGCCAATCTTAAAAATTAGTAAATTTGGAATCTGGTCAGATATCTTCACAGCCTTAAAATAGGGACACTGGCCTGCAGCACGTCCCTGTTCCTAATTTTGCCTGAGTGCCCCCCCAGGGGAAATTTAATCAAAAAAACTAACCAAACAAAAGTATCATTTCATATCCGAATCACAGACCTCTAGAATAGATATATTTCCCATAAAAAACTCTTTTCTTCAGGGATGAGCCCTGGGGGAGGGGGTACTGAGTTTGCAAGATAACGGGTCCGAGTCAAAAGTCGAAAATCGATACTTTAAGAGAAAATATTTTGACGTTTTTGAGACCCTTTGAGAGATTTTTGTCAAAAATTTGGGCGGTTGGCACAGAATCCGCGTGCATTCTTAAAAAGAAGGTTTTGACTACCCTATGCAAATGATATTATTTTCTTTTGAATTTTGAACTGGGAAAAACAAGAAAAAAGCACTCCCAAAACCATCAATGAGTCTCAAGTGACCTTTGAAATATTTTAACTCTACGCTGCAATGAAGGGTGCTTCAAAACAGGGGCACTGGGCCAAATCACGAGTTAAAAGTTGTCTAGACACTAATTCTAGACTTAGGAAATCCATGATTCAGCTAATTCTCAGTCATTTGAGACTGATTACGCAGCCAAGATTGGAGCACATAAAATAAACATCAAATTCCGTCACGTACGTACCAGTAATCTTTGGCCACTGACCTTTATATATCCCTGGACCAAGCCATATCCACCATCTTTGATCAGAGTTTCTTTTTTGAATTGGTACCCGTAAAGAAGCCGTTGCAGTGTTAAAAAAAAACGTTTAACGGCGCTTCATCAACTAAAGTATTCAAAGAAAAGTATATCTAGCGCTCTCGATGCATCTACACCGCTTTTGAATAGTGCGACAATCAGGGTACCACTTTTCAAAAAAACTCCGATCAAAGATTTCTCTTAGCCGGGATTAAGAAACTTGGTCCAGGAATATTATAAAGGTCAGTGATTATGCACCAGTATGTTTGGACCATAAAAATCTTTGAAAATCTAATTCTCATTACGTTAGATTTCAGACAATATGATAAAAATATCTAAAAAGTTAATGGAATGGTGAAATCGGATCTGGAACCTCTTTCAAATGACTTAAAATCAGCTTTGTGTGCGTGGTTATCCTAAAAAAATGTAAGAACATCCCTGTGCTGCAGACCCACTGTGACCCCATCCACATTGGAAAATTTGGCAAAAATTTCGTCCCCGGTGGGAAAATACCCTAGAATTTTAACCCCACCTGTGAAAATGACTTTGATTTCATCCCAATTTGAAATTCAATGTTTAAGAATTACACTTCAAAACCATCTTACTAGATTTTTTAACCTTAGAACAATAGCATTTCTATCCCATCAGGATTTCAATAGGAATTTTTATTCCCACTGAGGAAAAAAGTTCCGGTGGGGCTGTGAGACAAGAGTATGTAAGGTCAAGCGGATATTTTATTTGCTGATTTGTGTTAGTAATAAATCTACTGGTCATTCCTCACGAGGTCAAATAACTTGACAGAAAATGGTATACCGCTGCGCAGTCTCCTTTTCCGCATTTACAGCGTATATTATGTAATCTTTCTGATGAAATAATTACCACACAAGAAGGTTATATAGAACGATTTTTTGACCACCATTGTTGATTTTTGATGATTAAGACCTGTCTCCACTTTCCCGCGAAATGGGCGACAGTTTTTTCTTAACCTTTTTTGCCTGAAGAAAAGATTACGTCACTAAAAAAGCGACTACGAAAGAAGTTCAACTTTTTTAAACCGTTACGTCAATTTTGCATTGCTTCGTTTTTCAACCGGCCAATGACCTTACAAAAACGTCAAAAATTTTCGCTCAAGTCGCGCGAAAGTGGAGACCGGCCTTTAGATTGTTGTCATTCACGATACTCATGGCATCATGTTTTCTACTTTATTTTATTTTTTTGCGTGTATTGGAAATTAACGCTCAAAAAGAGAAAAATTTCCTAAAATTTACTGGAGGTGTTTCCGTAAAACAAATTACGTAATGAATATCTTGAATAAGTCTATTAAGCTTCGACGCTATTAGTCAAAAGAAAAATGAAGCAATTCCATTGGCGGGATCTGACGGTTGAAAAAAGTTGAAATGTGTTCAATTTTTTTTTCGAGCGCACGCTTCATTTTTATGACGTAATCTTTTTGCCAAGCAAAAAGGATTGAAGCCAAAAGGTGTGATCGCAGCGCGCGCAAGTGGAGACCAGCCTTTACCCTAAGACCATGTTCACACGTGATGGAACCGTTTCGCTCCGAAACGAAATAAAGCCACTCTATTGGTTAGAAGTGACGTGACACTTGAATGTAACCAATAGAATGGCTTCATTTCATTTCGGAGCAAAACGGAACCATTACGGGCAAAATATGGTATAAGTATATATCTCTCCTTCTAGATCCGGAGATATAAACGTTTAAGTTTTAACTAGCCATTTTCTTAAAAAACTTAAAAAAGGACCGTGGCGCTTAAAGGCTTGATGGTAACGTGTCCATAATGGTTTAAAACATGAAAAACCTCTATCGAACACCAGTGACCCGTTTGAATTTATTAACAGAATCAAAATATCATAAAGTGGATTAAAAATCCCTTTGTCTAGCATCTGAAAAATTCAGTGCGAGAAAGTTTTCCAACAGCGGTAATGACGATTTTTTAAGATTTCTCATTATAGTGGCCCTCAAGATTTTAACTTCTCAAAATAGGTGTGTCATTCTAAAACCTCTACTTGGAAACTTGGAAACGGTTTTTCAAGCACTGACTGATTGTGGTCTTTTTGGAATGAAACAAAAGGTTTATTTATGTCCGGTTTTACCGATATGTTACATAAGTTATTGCATTTCCTGGCTTTCCGTAAGACGTTGCGTGCCCATTGGGGTGTCACAGACTCGCTGGGGCCCCAGCCCCACTAAAAATTTGGTAGAAATTTCGTCCCCGGTGGGAAAATATCCTGAAATTTAAGCCTTACTGGGAAATTCACTTTGATTTCATCCCATCCAAAATTTAATGTTTAAAACGTACTCGCCTCTCCAAAACCATCACTACTGGATTTTTTAACCTTGGAACAAAGAATCCCACTGGATTGTTTAATTTCAATAAGGAATTGTTATCCCCATTGAAGAAAAAAATTCCACCGGGGTTGTGAGACAGGGTTGTATATTTGTGTGCTCAAAATTCTTTGTCGTATTTACATATCTATTGAGCTAAGCCTCTATACTACAAACTAACGTTCATAGATTTCCAAAAATATCAGCATTTCAGACATACAATTGACTCTCTCTGATTCGATCAAGGGACCAGGAATTTTCTTCGAATAATAGAAAGATTCGAATAACGGAGAGTGTTTTCATTCGAATAGTAGAGGTTCGAATTAGAGAGAGTTGACCGTATTCATTTTGAAAACTTTGTGGGCTGCCATGGTCCAATATCTCCTCTCCCCTGGAGCTGTGCAAAGAGGAACTCCGAAAAGATCTATTCAGATAAATGACCTACCAGCCAGATATAGTTCTCCTTCATGTTTTCGAGTTGAAGTACCCTTAAGATCTGTCTGGAGGATTGCCAAATCTCACAGAACACACAGAACACTTTTGGTTGAGACATTTGATTTTTATCTAAGCTTAAAGAGATACCAGTAGTTAAAGTATATGAAGAATGAAAAAAGCAGTTTTTCAAAAACGCACGTGTCATTTTGATTAGAACCTTCAAACCTACAGTCATTTTTAAAAATTTCCGCAAATTATATATACTCTTATCGGCCAAAACTTAGCTTGGTGACTAAAATTAGGGCCGGCAAAAAAATTGGGCCGACTAAAATTAAGGCCGACTAAAAATTTGGGCCAAATTAAAAGTTTATAATTAAGGCCGACTAAAATTTAAGGCCGACTAATAATTAAGGCCGACTAAAATTTAAGGTCGACTAATAATTAAGGCCGACTAAAATTTAAGGCCGACTAATAATTAAGGCCGACTAAAATTTAAGGCCGACTAATAATTAAGGCCGACTAAAATTTAAGGCCGACTAAAATTTAAGGCCGACTAAGTTTTGGTCGATAGGGTATTAAGAGAAGAAACTTTACGGCGCAGAGAAATTTTGGCGAACGGGTCACAGGTCAATTTGCCAATTTTGTGAATTTTTTTGAACAAAATGAAAAATGTTTGAATTCTGTTAAATTAATCTTAGCCAATGACTAGTTTGTTAATGTAATTTTGCTGAAAAAGAACAAGGATATCTCCATAAGGACTAGACCGAATTTCTTTTGATGAATGAACAAAAATTTTAAACTCGCCATTTCAATATTTTTTTCTTTAAGGTATGTCACTTTCGACAGTACTCGAATACAGTAGACTTTTTGATACGATGGTAAAAACCCTCAAACACGTTTAAATGGTCACTTGGATGCATTGCCAGATATGAAAGTCCACTTTGGCACTCAATTCGACAAAAATTGGCGGACAAAAATTCTCAATATATTAGAGAAGAGGGAAAATTTTGCCAAATTTGAAGAAAAGTCCACCGGTATGGTGGTTTTTCAAAATAATTTTTGTACATTATACTCATTGATCCTTACACAGACTGAGCAAAAATTCAAAAATTAAAAAAGAGAAAAATACTCCAAATGTTTATATTATTTGAAGGTCCGGACCATTAATGAGTTGACCTCGAAAAAAAAAGTCCGTACACGAAATGTGTGGTCCTTTAGAACAACGTGTGTAAGGAGGCCCTTGACAAGGGCGAAAGTTACTTAGTACCCCATTTTTTCCTTTTGGTATGAGAGTTTAAGGATGTGGTAAAATCACCACCGGTCTTTAAAGAGAGGTACTCCAAAATATTTCGAAATATCTTTTAGTTAAGGAACGTTGTTATAACGTTCTCTTAAGGACATTATTTGAACTCTTTATGTAGAAATCCGTCTCTCATACTCTTTCCAAAAAGATTTCTTGGCACTTATTCGACTGCTGAGAAAATCATCTATCAAACGCAGCGATCATTTCTCTGAAGGTCGGAAAATCTTTAAACGCCTGGAAGGTTTAGATTACGGAATTTCGCCTGGCTGCGCCACAATAGGGAGGTTAAGCAAGTGTTTATTTACACCGTTCAATGCGATATCGTAGGCCTGTACATAAAGATTTGACTTTCATGGTTTGCTTTGGCAAGTTATGTACAGGCCTTCGGTATCGCACTTTACGGTCAAAATAAAGCCGTGCTTAACCTCGCTTAATGTCGTTCTATGACTTTTCTATAAACACCCCCTTCTCACAGACCCGGTGGGATTTTTTCAGTCAAGTGGGGATAAAAATAACGGACTGAAACTCGATGGAGATTGATATTCCAATGTTTTTTTATGGCTGGGGATTTATTTTCTTTTGTTTTTTAGTCAGAAAATTCAGTGGGGATGGGAAAAGGAGCAGCACTTTTTTTCAGTAAGGATTGGTTTATTTGATTATTTTCAGTGGGAACAAAAGTTTGACAATTTTTCAAGTCAAAAGGGGTCCCGTAGTGGGTCTGTGAGAAGGTGTATACTACACACACTTATGTTTTTCTCTACACAAGAGTGATTTCTGTATGCGTGAAGTGAGAATTGTGAGGTTTCTTGTTATTTTCTTATGGAAAGAAATGAAACATAAGGTGGCTAAAAGGCTTAACTTTACACGAGATTTTAGGACAGGAGCAGTGATCCAATCAGCATCATAATACTAGCACTGATTGTAGCTTCAAAATAAATACCTTAGAGAACTTTAAAGGTATAAAATGTTGGTTTTAACTTTCCTCTGAGACTTAGAAAGTTGTTTTGAGGTGGTACGATGATCCATTTTAATGGGAAACTCGTTAATAGCCTTAAATTTAAAGAAATTTAAGAAGAAATTTAAATTTTCAACCTGTTGTTGTTTTGATGATCACTGAAAGCAAATTCGGAGACATCCACGAAATTTAAACAAAAAATCAAGTGAAACATTAAAATATTAAGAACAAGTTAAGAACATTTTAAGGCTTTGCAGACTCTAAATCAGCCAATTTCTTAGGAAATGGACAAAAAATACATAAAAAATGGGGAAAATAAAATGTTAAGAACATCCGAAGACATCAAAAATTTGAGAGATGCTTGACCGTGACATTTCCACTCTCATATTCTAATATCCTTTATTGTTTCTGAACGTGTACATGCGCAATACACACTAGAATTAGATTTTATATGTGATTTTTACGACCCTTAGTGGGATTTTGAAGATCCAAAAAAGGGACTAGGGCGGCACATACCAATACCCTCCTTTTGCCTAGGTACCTCCTCCCCTCGGTTAAAATAACGGACTGAAACTCGATGGGGATTAATATTTCCATACTTTTTTATTGATGGGGGATCTAAATTTCGTGTTAATTAAAACCCCTTCAATTAAAACCAGCCGTGGTGTCCTTAAAAAAGCAATTAAATTCGTGTTAATCTTTTGCGTGTTAATTTCAAGGCTGTTAAATACTTCCATACTTATACTCATGTAATAAGGTAGTATATTTTTTGAAGTGAGGATAGGTATTTATTTGATTATTTTTTAGCGGGGACAAAAATTAGAGTATAATTTTTCACTGGTGACGGTATTATATGGTATCTTACAGTACAAGCAGTGCAGTAGGTCTGTGAGAATGTGATGTTATTATAAACCGCGCGAAAACTTTCTCTAATAAATAGAGCTTCATAATGTGTGCAAGAAACAACACAGAATTTGAATAATGATATGTACTTACTTCAAAGTTTCATCTGTATCGAATCGTCAGCTATCAAATGAAAAATTGTCAAATGCTATGGTTTAAAAAATTTGGATAGTAAAAAGGATAGTTTGAATAATTCCCTAGGGTCGTTTTGTGCGATAGGTAATTCTCTATGGACGCTTTATAATATGTGAAGACTTTTGCAAATAGCTGATAAATCATTTTGATAACGACAATAGGAAGGCCTAGGAAATCAGTTCTGATATAGGGTGCTTTTTCACTACGCTAGATAGATAAGTGGTTCTCATCAACGGTCCTTTTCATAAATTTCTAAGGGTTGTAAAAAATATACAATGAAGATTCGTGCTTAACATCAGATTTTGATCGCTTCATATCAGCATTCCAGATTTAACGTCGAAAATTGGTCATTAAACCTTTTGTTCTCCAAGAGAGGGGTAGACCTCTCTTGGCTTAATGACCAATTAAGCGAAAAAGGCAGCATAAATAAATTAGTTGCCATAAAAGTAGCAGAATGTGCAGTGGGATTCTTTTGTAAAAAATTTGGTCGTATGGGAAAAGTGTTTTCTTTACCGATAGAGTTGAAGAGCAAACTTTCATCTGTATTGATTTGATACAAAAGACGAGGAATCTTATCACAGAAAATGTTCTAGAAGGCTGTAATTCTAAATCCCTTGATATGCGAGTTGATGATTTTTAATAAAATTTTCTTCAAATTCAAAGGGTTGTAAACGCTTTGACAACTGTTTTGGGAGTCAGTACATAATGCTTTCATATCAATTTTCTTTGTTTCAGCTAATCGATTCTCGCCAGACAGTCTCGGTGAAAAACCACCCATATTGTTTAAAAGTTCCTTTTGACAAGGGTAATTTAAAATTGTGTATTTCCCATTAAAGTTATAAATTTCAAGATTTTGTTGTATGATTTTACCTTATTAACGATCCCCATTTAAAGTGATTTTTGAAATATTTTGGGCTTTTTCTGTGGTACTATAATTTATAATTGCATTGTTTGAGTTTGTAAGGTTGGATTTTCGTACATTGTGGGTTTGGAGAAAATGTGTAAAACACAGCACCATTTTTCGGATATTCTTGTCACTGCGAGCCATTGTTGTAACAAAAGGCTAGAAATGTAGAAATAGAAATGCTGAAATTTATTAAATCTCTTTTCCATTTAAGTTATGGCAACTTCAACAATAGACGATCAATATCCAGGAGAGCCAGGTATTTATTGTTTATATGATGATGGTTAGAGTATTCCGCAAACCAATAAGTATATTGATAACAAGTGCATTTCGAGAATAATTGCACGAGTGATTTTTTTGTTATTGATTTTCCGAGTGCGAAAAAATGAGGATGCAGTATGCAGGATGCAATCAACGATTAATTGCTCTCTTTGAAGGTGCGCCAAATAAGAAAAAATAACTTATCGTGCGATTAAACAATTCTAGTCTATAAAAAATCTAAAGTCGACGCTGATCTAAGTGCAACTAGATAACGGGAGACGCTAAAACGCAAAAACAATCTAAGAACGTTCAGATCTAAGAGATTCAGATTTAAAGAAAATTAAGGGTATAAGGTGTGAATACTTTAATTTCGCAATATAAATAAGATTGGTTTAAGAATAATTTGACAACACCCCGAGCCTTAAGAAAAATTTACTGGTTCTTATGAAAGAACTATATTGATTTTCAGGACTTGGCTTTGTTATGGAGAGTCAACTAAAGTTTGTCTCAAAATAATTTGCAGCTGGAGACAAAAATGGCCCTGTAACTTTTGATAGAATTCGAATCAAGTTGCGATTTTGTGCTCGTTAAAAAGATATTCGTGAGTAGAATATTATCAAGTAAAAAATTTGGAAAAAAAAAGGAAAATGAAAATGAAAAATGAAGAAGAAAAAAATCGACTTCTTGTAGAAATGCGGTATAATTACCATTTTCACAGGAGTGATTCTTCAATCTTAGATCATCACTGTCAAAAAGTTTTTCACAAATATTCATTCAATCAAAAGATATCAAACAAAGTTTATTGCTGGTTGACTCTACAGGGTGTCCCTAATAAAAGTATCGAGTTTGAACATGCGATTGAGTAAAAAAGTTTGTGTGTGTTATCGCTAAAATATAAGAACGTTCTCCATCACATAGACTCATTACAAAAGGTAGTTACAACGTATAAATTAATCAATAAAAAGAGGGAGGGCTTAAAATACAATTTTGTGAATACACACTTAAAACTTTCTACTCAATCGCATGTTCAAACTCGATACTTTTATTAGGGACACCCTGTATAAAGTAGTAAAAAACGACAAAAGAAACAGCCTTTTGTCGATCAACCAGTAATAAACTTTGTTTGATATCTTTTGATTGAATGCATATTTTTGAAAAGTTTTTTTCGTACCTTGCAGGGAAAAAACTTTGAAAGTAAGGCTAGAATACGAAGTCGGATACATTTGTGAAATCTAACGTGAGAAAAACATCATTAGACAAGGAAAATCAAACAAAATGCTTATAGTAACACGAGATATTCAATTGGGAATATCTTTTCAAAACTGTTACCACAAGAGCTAAAATTAACAAATATTAGACCTGAGCTTCTTGGTGTCACTGTGATATGAAAATCTTTTGGAGGCACGTGGTGGCAAGGTGGTTTTTTTGTGGTTAAAGTTTGAAAATTTCCGGTGTCAACATTAAATTTCTTATACACAACACATCTTTTTGACCTTTCTCACAACTTGAAACGTCATAACGACTTATAATTGGCAATTAAATAGAAGAATCTGACTCTCACGGGAAAGTTTTAAGTCCCTTTTGGGAATTGGATGAATGAATTTTGATATAAAACGCAATTAAAATGTGTCGAAAAATAATTTAATGAGGGAAGAGCAAAAATCAGGCACTTGTACAGGGTGTCCCTAATTAAAGTATCGAGTTTGAACATGCGATTGAGTAGAAAAGTTTGTGTGTGTTATCGCTAAAATATAAGAACGTTCTCCATCACACAGGCTTATTACAAAAGGTAGTTACAACGTATAAATTAATCGTAATGACAAAGAAAAAAGAGGGTGAGCTTAAAATACAATTCTGTGAACACGCACATAAAACTTTCTACTCAATCGCATGTTCAAACTCGATACTTTAATTAGGGACACCCTGTATATCCAGTGTATTATAAATCCTTGTTAAAAGCACCTCGTGAAGATATGCTGGGTATCAAGGAATTCGTCCTGAACATCTATTGGTTAAGGCGTAAACTTTTTTGATTGGGTTTTACTGTTAGTATCAAGCCAAGGCAGGCTATGAGAAGATTTTACAGATTTTAAAGTTCACAGTTCGTTGAACAAGTTTAACAAAAACCTCCAATTTACAGTTGACAAATTTGAAAATGAGGTTCCTCATTTCTTGGATCTTGAAATCTCACCTGATGGCTTATCCATATTTCGTAAAGATACCAACACCGGTTTATACACAAATTTTAATAGCTATTCGCCATGGTCTTACCGTAAAGCTTGGATTTCCAGCCTTGCTAATCGAGCATCTAAACTTTGCCATCCAACAAAACTGAAGAAGGAACTCAGTGTAATTCGAAAATTCGCTTCCTGGAACAATTTTCCTCGTCATATCGTGAACAAAATTATCCAAAATTCAACCAAACCTAGAGATCCTGTTGTTGAGAATCCTGAACAAAAACAACCTACAACTATTTGGTTACGTCTTCCGTATGCTGGTCCTGCTGGTGATCAACTAGTTACGTCATTACAAAGAAAATTGCGACATTGTTGCAAAACAGATGTTGCAATTAAGTTTAGAACAACATACTCCACTCATAAATTGGGTTTTTACACAAACATGAAAGACCCGACACCTTTGAGATACAAATCTAACGTGGTTTATCAATTTGTTTGTCCTGGGTGTGGTGATTCTTATGTTGGAAAAACGGAGAGGAACTTATATACTCGTTGTCAAGAACACGCTACGAAGAAGGACAGTGCTATACATGACCATCTGAAGGAGTGTTCTGAAATCGAATATTTAACGACCCTCTTGACTTTCGGTGTTGATAAACCTAATTATCGTTCTATTATAATTAACATTGTTAATGACAATACAAAAGTTATTGATTCAAGTGATAATTGGTCCGCTCTCTTATTCAAAGAAGCTTTATATATCAAACGCCTCAAGCCAGTTCTAAACAATGGTTTGAAAGCGTCTAGGGATTTGTATCTTTTTTAAATGAACTTTTTTACAATTTTTTATTTTTTACGATTTTAATTACTGTAATTATTCTCTACTTTTTAACATAAGATGCAGATTTGTGAATTTCAATTTTATTTCTCCTGAAAGATGTGTTAGATGTACACGAAATATAGAATTTTTAACAACAACATTTATCGTCATTTTTCTAATTAAGATTATGATGGTGAAATTTTTCGGATTATCCTTCGTTTTATTTTACTTTAAATTGTCAGCTGGTAATGGTTTCTGGTCCAATCTCCGAGATGCTGATAACGAACTTTACAAATCTGCTACGTCTGTTGAAAAGCTTGAGAAGAAATTGAATCGCTACGAAGTGAATCTAAAATTTCTAATCAATTGTCGAGACCAAAATGTTTTTCCTAAATTCGTTCGCTGGAAAAACACGAGATACTTGGATCAATTATCAAAACGGAAATATCAACGACGTATATTGCTTGATGAAATATCTACCAAACGTAAACAAATACGTGATATCAGAAAGGAACTTTTCAACAAAAAGGCTGTCTTTAATAACAAGGCCACGTTCATGAGAAAATTCGCAATCTATCATTCAATCAAAATTGGTGTCGAAAAATACGTAAAACCCATTCGTGAAAAGCTCCAACGTAAACTCGAACTAATGATTAAGGAACGTGATCGTAACAATGGAATTTTACAAAACCCTAACACTATAATTACGAACTTGTCTACATATGTTTTATCTGATGCTGAATACGACACTTTACGTTTTGGTTTAAACCACGGACTTGCTAAACAACCGAAAGACACAGAAATGTTTGTTGTAGCAGAAGAGCTTTGGAATCAACTTTACCGCTCGAAAGTCCTAAAATCTAATCATTTCTCTATCGAAAGAACCAAAAACTTATTACGAGGTTTCACTTTTAATTATATAAACATTGATGATAGTCAGATTTTTAAAGACTCAAACCGAATAAAACTTATCAAAAATCTTCGAAAGTCGGTCGCAATTTTAAAACCAGACAAAGGAAATGGTATTGTCCTGATAGATAATCTGACTTATTTTAACTGTATCGATTCCTTATTTGCTGATCAGAAAAAGTTTCGCAAAGTGAAAGTCGACCCAACATCTTCACGTTTAACCAGCATCCAAAGATACCTCAAAACCCTGCTAAACCGAAACGAGATTAATGAAGAGGAATACAAAGACATGCGTCCAAAGAATGCTAAGCCTGCCCGAGCCCATGGTTTGCCTAAAATTCATAAACAATTTGATCATTTACCAAAGTTTCGACCAATTGTTGATACTACAGGTACGACACACTACTCTGTTGGTAAATACCTTACGAACCTACTCAATCCACTCACCGTCAATGACTTCACGTTGAAAGATTCGTTCGATGCTGCTGACAAAATAAACCAAATACCAAAAGAACTGTTTCATGATGGGTACGTTTTTGTATCATTTGACGTCACTTCGTTGTTCACCAATGTTCCACTTTCCAAAACCATCAATATCATCATTGATCGCATTTACAACCAAAACTTAGTCCAAACCACCATTTCGAAGAATACACTCAGAAAACTGATAAAGGATACGTGCACCAAGACTGTATTTTCTGCTAATAACATCCTATATGAACAGTTAGATGGCGTGAGTATGGGTAGCTCCTTAGGACCTGTACTAGCCAATATAATTATGACTGAACTAGAGCAGAAAGTTATACAGCCTTACATTGATTCTGGTCTGATCAAATTTTACAAAAGATATGTTGATGACACACTTTTAGTCATTCGTCCTGAAAATATTGATAAAGTTCACAGTTCCTTGAACAAGTTTAACAAAAACCTCCAATTTACAGTTGACAAATTTGAAAATGAGGTTCCTCATTTCTTGGATCTTGAAATCTCACCTGATGGCTTATCCATATTTCGTAAAGATACCAACACCGGTTTATACACAAATTTTAATAGCTATTCGCCATGGTCTTACCGTAAAGCTTGGATTTCCAGCCTTGCTAATCGAGCATCTAAACTTTGCCATCCAACAAAACTGAAGAAGGAACTCAGTGTAATTCGAAAATTCGCTTCCTGGAACAATTTTCCTCGTCATATCGTGAACAAAATTATCCAAAATTCAACCAAACCTAGAGATCCTGTTGTTGAGAATCCTGAACAAAAACAACCTACAACTATTTGGTTACGTCTTCCGTATGCTGGTCCTGCTGGTGATCAACTAGTTACGTCATTACAAAGAAAATTGCGACATTGTTGCAAAACAGATGTTGCAATTAAGTTTAGAACAACATACTCCACTCATAAATTGGGTTTTTTACACAAACATGAAAGACCCGACACCTTTGAGATACAAATCTAACGTGGTTTATCAATTTGTTTGTCCTGGGTGTGGTGATTCTTATGTTGGAAAAACGGAGAGGAACTTATATACTCGTTGTCAAGAACACGCTACGAAGAAGGACAGTGCTATACATGACCATCTGAAGGAGTGTTCTGAAATCGAATATTTAACGACCCTCTTGACTTTCGGTGTTGATAAACCTAATTATCGTTCTATTATAATTAACATTGTTAATGACAATACAAAAGTTATTGATTCAAGTGATAATTGGTCCGCTCTCTTATTCAAAGAAGCTTTATATATCAAACGCCTCAAGCCAGTTCTAAACAATGGTTTGAAAGCGTCTAGGGATTTGTATCTTTTTTAAATGAACTTTTTTACAATTTTTTATTTTTTACGATTTTAATTACTGTAATTATTCTCTACTTTTTAACATAAGATGCAGATTTGTGAATTTCAATTTTATTTCTCCTGAAAGATGTGTTAGATGTACACGAAATATAGAATTTTTAACAACAACATTTATCGTCATTTTTCTAATTAAGATTATGATGGTGAAATTTTTCGGATTATCCTTCGTTTTATTTTACAGGTAGCTTCAGAGCAATTTAAATTTCGTGAAAAAAACGCAAAGGTCAATTTTTTCTGCAATCACTTTGAAACGCGATTCAGGACAAATTGCAAATGCAAATTAAGTTTCAAAATGACAAAGAGATATATTTCGGCTATTATAAATTCTCTCGTCAACTCACTTATAACGAACACTAGGAAGAGCAGTATTAAGCTTTTCCAAGCCACGGCAGTTGAAGCAAAATAATCTGCCATCTTTACAAATAATATACCAAAGATCGGTACCGGCAATTTGTTCAATCAGTGAAAACATCTAGAATGGTGGGAAGCCAGGTGGTGAGCAAATGCCTTGGATCGAAAAGATTGCCAGCACCGAACTTTGGTCTACCTCTATAGATGCCGTATAACTGAGCTTCAGCCTGGGTATCGAGCAATATTTTTGGGGGAAGTCATCCAAAATATTCTTACGGTATTCTTTGGTTGCTTAGGTTCAGTTGCCAAATTCCACGATGGTGGTATTTTTAGCATATTCTTGTTCGCCAGAAAAATATTCATGTTCATGTTCATGATGTTATTGTTTCTTTCGATTCTGAGCGGGCCACCGCGTTTAAAGATGCTCGCGCACACCTATCGTTTAATCTATTATTTTGCGACTTGTATTGATTTTTAGTTTTTACAATATAAAAAATAAAACAGGGACGGTGCACAATATGAGCATGTTTATTTTTCATCATAAGCATTTACTTTATAAGAATCAAATCAATAACTCTCGATAAACAGCCATGTCCTTTTCAGTAATTAGTTCTTACAAAGTAAACAAGGGACGGCGCATAATTAGTCTGATTCGCAGACCAATACTTCCTATAGTGAAGTTCAAAAACATATCGACGTCAGTATACGATCAAGACAAGATTTGACGTCAAATCACAGTAGAGCTGACAGTTCCCAGCTGGCACACAACGTTGTTTCGACGTTTATATAACGTTAAAAAGACGTTATGAACATTAGATGGACGTTGAAACAATGTTGTGTGCCAGCGGGGTTAGTTGGTCTAAAGCGGCTGTATTCCTTTGTGTGTTTTAGTCAGGGAGTTGTTGTAATACAATTTTTTGCTCAGAATTTCATGCTCTATCAGATGGTACCAATTATTTTCGTTTATTTAGACTTTTGAAAATCAGCTATTTTCTTACCCCTTATTTTTCCTTGCAGTTTTGCGTATGGCGTTACTATTTTGGTCATAAAAAGTTTTCCGGGCCTAATCTGCGTCCTCCCTCTCAAAAATATCTTGTAATATACTGTTCTTTTGAATAGACTAAAAACGGCTAGGTCGTAGAAAAGATGTCACGGAACTGCAGGCTTGGCCCCCTACTGTATTCAGTATAGACGATGTTACCGTCCGTTACAGTGATAGTAAAGGCGGGAAAAATGGCGGTATGGCGTTATGGCGGTATACGGAAAAAAAATCGGCGGGAGAGTTTCGAAGAAACGGACGATAACTCTTTGGCATAAAAAAAAATTTGCGGTTTTGCTTGGACTAACCAGTGAGACTGGTTAGTCGCTCCGTGGTGAAAACCGCCTAAGTTTAAAGGCCGAGCTTGGTTCAAACGATCAAAACACGCAGGTCACTGGGAAGAGACACAAGGACAAGATGGATCTATGGTTTTTCTGTGAAAATCCAGCTCATTATGGATTCTTTCTTCTTGGTTCATTTGTTTTATCGAGACTACAAGATAACTTAGTTTAAGGGGGTACTTTTTCCTCAAGTATGCTTCTGTAGAAGCTGTTTTAAAATGATTTTTCAACAAGTCTACATACAGCAAAAAGACACAGAGAAACTAAGTAAGGTAAGTCAGTTTGTATATTTCTTATGAATCCTATGAATCACAGGCAGCGACTGTAAACTCTTTTCGGCAAAAAAAACCGTTTGCGAATTTTCTTCGGCTTTGGGCTTTTTTCTTTGATAGTGATTCGTCTTAGACTATAACATAGTCTATATTCAGTATTGTGCAAAAAAAAAAAGACAATTGAGCATCTTCTTTTTGACGTTACGTCACAAAACAAAAATAAGAGTTTTGAATAAAAAACTACCAAGAAACCAGATTTACAAGATTTACAAGAATTTGTCCAATAACTACTTAATGTTTTTTTATGAGCATAACGTTTATAAGCATATGCATATGAAGGCTCAGATTCGCAGAGTTCTTACGCATAACTTAAGCATATATGCCAGCAGGGATATGTTATAGTGGAGCTGGATGAAGGACGAGAATTCCTTAATCTGAACAAATTTTTACAAAATTTCAGAAATTTCACTAAAAACTTAACTCGGGGGTGAATCATAAGCATATAATAATCTATGCCTGGATGCTTTGAAAACTTAAGTATACACGAGCCTGACCAAGGGGCATACACTTGCTCATAAAAAAAAACGTGTATAAATTTAAAAACATCATAAATATTGAATAAATTATCAATTTATTTCCTACGTTGTCTGACATTCTATCAAAATTCCCTACAGTTTTTGAATTAGATGTCTTGCTATCTCAGTTCCAATCTTCAATAGATCGAACCAAAAATAGCTTGAAGGTGAAGTGACCAATAGAAACAAAGAATTCAATGTAACAAATATTTTTTTCACAATTTTGCAGATGAGATGGAGTTTTTATAAGATACTTAAATAATTGGTCATTTGAAGTAATAAAAATGACGCGTTCTCTAGAAAAAGTGAAAAAAATTGTTTTATTACTGGTTAACGACCAACCAAATCAAATAAGAGCTCGTAAAAACTCCCTCTCGTCCCGAATTTTGATTCAACAGTTAATAGAGCAGAAATTCTTGAGATAAAAACATCTTCAAACAGTCAAAGGATTTCCAGTAAAGATAGCGAGAAATTTCTGCTCGAGAAATTTATTTCCATATTTTCTAATATGTGGTTTGTTTTCTCTTTGATTTTTCTTCCTCTATTATTCGTCAAATCAAAGTGTAATGAGGTGGGTAGATTTATGGGTACTAAAGATTTCTTTTTAAAACTCTGCATCGAAAAGTTCAGACGTGGAGTTTATCTACTTGTTTTTTTGGATCGTTTCGTACCTCTTTTTTGGAAAAACTCCTGAATAAAATTACTAATCTGAAGAGCATTTGGATTTCCTTGTCTCCCCTTTAAAAAATCAAGAAGGAATGCCGGGTGAATGGGAATAGGTGCTCTTTGGAGATTAATGTGATTGAGACATGCGCGATAAAATTTTTACAGTCCGTCTCAACAGCTTATATTTTGGAGAATGCTGAGCTGTGGGCCTCACGGTACCCAATAGGAGATCATGTCAAAGTAAATAGTGTCTGAAAAAAGGCTTGACAAACAAACCCATAGCCTTTGCTAATGGATGTACTACATTTCATGTTTTAGATTTTGGGCATTCCAGAAAACAATCATGGACAGGAAGCAGTTACTTTTGTTGGTGAACAAGGTAAGAAATATCCTCTTATTTGAAGAATGATATTTCAGTCTATATTGAGTTATGCATTTGGACTTTTGAGGACGGCCGAGTGTCTTAAGTGATTTTGAAAAACACTCAGTTTTGACCCGCAAAATCAAGGACAGTAAAAGTAGCAGAAAACACACACCACAAAAACTCCTGACTGATACTAATGACGGAGGAGCATATCTTTTTTTTTATTCCTGAATGCCCCAGTATTATTTTTTCTCCAAAAAAGTCAAAAGAGTATTTGCGTTCTTACAATTCCCAGCTGGCACACAACGTTGTTTTAACGTTCAAATAACATTATTTGGACGTTATGAATATCACATGGATGTTGTTTTGACGTTGTGTGCCGTCTGGGTTACTAAACCGTAAAATTGTTCTCCAAACAAATCTGTTGTAACGAAAACAACTGACATAATTCAGAGCTATTTAGAGCTAAAAACTCTTATAAACTGGGTTCTATTAAAAAAACAACCAAGTTAAGTTTTGACATACCTTATAGTGGATGATTTTATAGTTTCTTGTCTCATTCAATGTTACTTTTTGAAACAATCATTCATATAAAAAGCTCATTATGTTCTACTTTCTTGAAAAAACTTTATTCCCCTTAGGAATGAACACTTTCTGGTATTGAAAGAGAATGGTTTGTTATTAAACCAATGGTACGATCCATTCTGTAAGAATAAGAACAATTTCGACCCGTTTTTCTTGTTTTTAAATGAACAGAATGTACAGGTGAAAAGTTGAATATATTCTGCGTTCATGAAACCTAGTTTATTCCCGATGAGATGGAACAATTTGACAATTTCTAGAGAATAAATTCTCATATAACGAATAGAAGGATTTGTTCTCTAGGAATGAGAACAATGTCTATCCATCTTTCTTTTCCTAAGAACAAAATGTACGCGTAAAAAATTCAACATATTCTTATATTCTCTTCTCTTTAAATCTTGATTGTTCCCAAAAGTAAGAACAATTTCTGATTTATAAAGAGATTGGTTTGTTATTTGATAAATGATTGAAAGGATGATAACAATCCCGATCATTTTTTCTTCAACGCGTTCATCTAAAGTTATATGGACGTTGTAAAGTTCAATATTTTACCTAGTTTATTCCCAATGAGAAAGAACAACTTCTCATTTCTAAAGAGACTGATTTCTTATGGAATCAAAAGAATGATTTATTCTCTAAAAATGAGAATAATTACTATTCCCCTTTCTTAATTTTAAGAACAAAATGTACGGGATGATTATTCAATGTGTTCTTATATTCTATATACTGTAAGTCTAGTTTTTTACCTAAAATGAAAGAACGATTGGATGAAAGATTCATTCCGTAAGAGTAAGAACATTTTTGGTATATTGTTCTTGTTTTTAAAAGTACAGAATGTACGTTGATATTTTTTACTTTTACGAAACCTAAATTATTCCCAATAATGGAGAACAAATCCATATTCTTAACGGACTCATTTCTTTTATAATAGATGTAAGTAATTTTCCCTAATATATTACGAATAATTTCTTATTTTGAAACTAGAAGTTGTTTAGTTTGGGTTTGTTAGACCTAACTTAATATAAAACATTTCATTTCTATGAGTAATATTTGATGTAAATTGAATTTAGTTGGTTGTTTTCAAATGAGCGCCAATTTCATGATGACGCCATGCTTTTGCGGATTTAAAGGGTGTTAAGGATGGAGAGTACCTCCGCCTATCATTTTAACTTATATGGGTATTACTACTCTTCACCTTTGATTCTGAATCCTTCCTCTAAATCTGTATCTGTATCTACTTTGACTTACCCCCTTTTCTAAATCAAACCAATGACCAGTAAGAGCATATAAAAAGAACAATAAGATCTACAAAGAAAGAAAGTATCAGACCCCCGTCTATCGTACAAATTATGAGTTTATGAAAGTATAAAATGAAATTAAATCCAACTTTGTAAGATATCAAAGACGGGCATGGCCCGCAGAAGAGTGCTCTTCGTAGACTGGCATTCGCTCAATGGATCTGCAAATGGAAAACGGAAACTGATTTTCAAGGAGAATGATCAAGGTAAATTTACTTGTCCTGCTAAATTATGTTTACATGCTGATTTCGGAAGCAAGCGTGGGTTGAGAAAACACATCGAGAATAAACATCCTTGGTTTTATTACTTTGATGAACAGCCAGAAGTTAGCAGAAATATAATAGAACAGAACCAACCAATTGTACAAAGGAAAGCCTCTACCTATTCTAAACCTTATTATTCTATGGACGAAGGAATCGGGAAAACATTTTTCGATTGGTTAAACACTACTGCTGGTGGAGGTAAAAATAGCAGAGAAGCCAAACAGATTGCTAAGAGGGCTTTAAAATTTTTAATGAACAGTACTGGAGACAACGAAACACAAGCTCCGTTATCTAATGAGTTGATTGATTGTTGTATAGGATCTACAACAATTATTCTGAAATTCTTAACTGTTTTGGAAGAAGACTGGAAGCTTTCTTCTTCAGGAGCCTTGAATTATATCAAATCGATTTCTGATTTGATGGATTTCAGAAAGGCAATGGGAGTAAATGACAATGAGCTTCGTTTTTTTGCAATAACTGAAGTATACTTGCGACGAGCGAAGGATAATTTACGCAAAAAGAAGCGTCTTGATGGAACAAGAAATTTTGATTTAGAAACTCTTATAGGACGTGATAGTTGGGCAAGTTTAGAAGACATGGAAGAGGTTATCCCTTTTCATATAACAAACTTTAAGAGAATTGTGGATAAATGTAAAGCACAAGCACCGTTACCAAATAAGCAGGAGTTGACATTTTGTACTCGTTTTGTTACCACGTATCTTTTCTTACGTGTTAAATGTAGCAGGCCAATGACTTTCCAGTTTCTAACTTTACCAATGATTGCAAAGGCAAAACAAGCGGATGGATTCATCGACCAACGGGAGTTCAAAACCACAGGGAAGTATCTCTTTGATACGCTCATTCTAACAAAAGAAATATTTACAATACTTGACACCTATGTTGACTTTATCAGACCCCTGATGAAACCAACCAGTGACTATCTTCTTGTATCGACAGCAGGTACTCAATATCAATCTTTAACTAGTGCAATGACAATATTGGTACATCAAGCCATCGGAAAGTACATACATCCCACCCGATATAGGCAGATTGTAGAAACTGCAAGTGCTGACAGGCTATCTCGTTCAGAACAAGAAATCATTTCGGAAGATCAAAAACACAGCTCAGAGGTTGCCAAGGTGCATTACAAGAAGAAGCAATCAAGAATAGTTGCAACAGAGGGAAAAAGGTGTATGGAGAAAATGATCGGTTCAGCACGTAAAAATCAGCAAGAGGCAGTGTCAGAAATATTTGAAGACCTTGCACATTTATCAAGAAACACGTCGCTGAATGATCAAGCTGGCCCATCTTTTCAGATAACGCAAGACACCGGAACACTTCTCACTGTCGACTCTGATGAAGATATGTTTGACGATGACGAAATGGAAGCCCAGTCCCTCGAGGTTAACAACATTATGCAAAGAGTTCAAAAACTCTGCTCGTCCAGACATTCTGTAAAAGATCTAAACTCTAATGACTCTCCTGGTGTTGACAACGAGATTACAAGTTCCGTAGCTGCATCTACAATCCCAAGTATTCCACTTAAAAACTCTCCAATCAAAAGTCTTATGCAAAAGGTGCAACCGAAAAGGCAGGCAAAAAACATTAAATTTACAATTGAAGAAGATGAACAATTGATGAAAGGAATTGCCAAGCACGGTGATAAAAGTTGGGCTGCCATTGTCAAAGACAAAAGTTTTATTTTTCATCAATCGAGGACACGTGATTCTTTAAGAGTACGGGCCGATTCTGCAGCATTCAAAAAATTTGTAAAAAAACAATTGTGATTTTCTTTGCTTGAAAAGTTTTGTTTAGCAAACACTAATATATCATAAAAATCTATAAATAATAAAAAAATTATTATTAAATTATTTTTGCTTAAAATAGCAATAGAATTGTGACACATTGAAAAATCATTTATCTCCATCTTATTTCCAAAATTAAGGTTGCTTGTTCCCACTAGTGTATGGTAGTTACTTGTTATTACATGAATCTTAAGGAAAAGGTCAAAGTGGCGGTTTGGGTGGTAGGGCGAGCCCACCCTCCTTATTCCCATCTTATTCACAAAATTAAGGTTGCTTGTTCCCGCTAGTGTATGTTAGTTACTTGTTATTACTTGAATCTTAAGGAAAAGGTCAAAGTGGCGGTTTGGGTGGTAGGGCGAGCCCACCCTCCTTATTCCCATCTTATTCCCAAAATTAAGGTTGCTTGTTCCCACTAGTGTATGGTAGTTACTGTTATTACATGAATCTTAAGGAAAAGGTCAAAGTGGCGTATTGGGTGGTAGGGCGAGCCCACCCTCCTTATTCTCATCTTATTCCAAAATTAAGGTTGCTTGTTCCCACTAGTGTATGGTAGTTACTTGTTATTACATGAATCTTAAGGAAAAGGTCAAAGTGGCGGTTTGGGTGGTAGGGCGAGCCCACCCTCCTTATTCCCATCTTATTCCCAAAATTAAGGTTGCTTGTTCCCACTAGTGTATGGTAGTTACTTGTTATTACATGAATCTTAAGGAAAAGGTCAAAGTGGCGTATTGGGTGGTAGGGTGAGCCCACCCTCCTTATTCTCATCTTATTCCAAAAATTAAGGTTGCTTGTTCCCACTAGTGTATGGTAGTTACTTGTTATTACATGAAACTTAAGGAAAAGGTCAAAGTGGCAGTTTGGGTGGTAGGGCGAGCCCACCCTCCTTATTCTCATCTTATTCCCAAAATTAAGGTTGCTTGTTCCCACTAGTGTATGGTAGTTACTTGTTATTACATGAATCTTAAGGAAAAGGTCAAAGTGGCGGTTTGGGTGGTAGGGCGAGCCCACCCTCTTATTCCCATCTTATTCCAAAAATTAAGGTTGCTTGTTCTCACTAGTGTATGGTAGTTACTTGTTATTACATGAATCTTAAGGAAAAGGTCAAAGTGGCGTATTGGGTGGTAGGGCGAGCCCACCCTCCTTATTCTCATCTTATTCCCAAAATTAAGGTTGCTTGTTCCCACTAGTGTATGGTAGTTACTTGTTATTACATGAATCTTAAGGAAAAGGTCAAAGTGGCGTATTGGGTGGTAGGGCGAGCCCACCCTCCTTATTCTCATCTTATTCCCAAAATTAAGGTTGCTTGTTCCCACTAGTGTATGGTAGTTACTTGTTATTACATGAATCTTAAGGAAAAGGTCAAAGTGGCGGTTTGGGTGGTAGGGCGAGCCCTCCCCCTTATTCCCATCTTATTCCAAAAATTAAGGTTGCTTGTTCTCACTAGTGTATGGTAGTTACTTGTTATTACATGAATCTTAAGGAAAAGGTCAAAGTGGCGTATTGGGTGGTAGGGCGAGCCCACCCTCCTTATTCTCATCTTATTCCAAAAATTAAGGTTGCTTGTTCTCACTAGTGTATGGTAGTTACTTGTTATTACATGAATCTTAAGGAAAAGGTCAAAGTGGTGGTTTGGGTGGTAGGGCGAGCCCACCCCCTTATTCCCATCTTATTCCAAAAATTAAGGTTGCTTGTTCTCACTAGTGTATGGTAGTTACTTGTTATTACATGAATCTTAAGGAAAAGGCCAAAGTGACGGTTTGGGTGGTAGGGCGAGCCCACCCTCCTTATTCCCATCTTATTCCAAAAATTAAGGTTGCTTGTTCCCACTAGTGTATGGTAGTTACTTGTTATTACATGAATCTTAAGGAAAAGGTCAAAGTGGCGTATTGGGTGGTAGGGCGAGCCCACCCTCCTTATTCTCATCTTATTCCCAAAATTAAGGTTGCTTGTTCCCACTAGTGTATGGTAGTTACTTGTTATTACATGAATCTTAAGGAAAAGGTCAAAGTGGCGGTTTGGGTGGTAGGGCGAGCCCACCCTCCTTATTCCCATCTTATTCCCAAAATTAAGGTTGCTTGTTCCCACTAGTGTATGGTAGTTACTTGTTATTACATGAATCTTAAGGAAAAGGTCAAAGTGGCGTATTGGGTGGTAGGGTGAGCCCACCCTCCTTATTCTCATCTTATTCCAAAAATTAAGGTTGCTTGTTCCCACTAGTGTATGGTAGTTACTTGTTATTACATGAAACTTAAGGAAAAGGTCAAAGTGGCGTATTGGGTGGTAGGGCGAGCCCACCCTCCTTATTCTCATCTTATTCCCAAAATTAAGGTTGCTTGTTCCCACTAGTGTATGGTAGTTACTTGTTATTACATGAATCTAAGGAAAAGGTCAAAGTGGCGGTTTGGGTGGTAGGGCGAGCCCACCCTCTTATTCCCATCTTATTCCAAAAATTAAGGTTGCTTGTTCTCACTAGTGTATGGTAGTTACTTGTTATTACATGAATCTTAAGAAAAGATCCAAGTGGCGTATTGGGTGGTAGGGCGAGCCCACCCTCCTTATTCTCATCTTATTCCCAAAATTAAGGTTGCTTGTTCCCACTAGTGTATGGTAGTTACTTGTTATTACATGAATCTTAAGGAAAAGGTCAAAGTGGCGATTGGGTGGTAGGGCGAGCCCACCCTCTTATTCCCATCTTATTCCCAAAATTAAGGTTGCTTGTTCCCACTAGTGTATGGTAGTTACTTGTTATTACATGAATCTTAAGGAAAAGGTCAAAGTGGCGGTTTGGGTGGTAGGGCGAGCCCACCCCTTATTCCCATCTTATTCCAAAAATTAAGGTGCTTGTTCTCACTAGTGTATGGTAGTTACTTGTTATTACATGAATCTTAAGGAAAAGGTCAAAGTGGCGTATTGGGTGGTAGGGCGAGCCCACCCTCCTTATTCTCATCTTATTCCAAAAATTAAGGTTGCTTGTTCTCACTAGTGTATGGTAGTTACTTGTTATTACATGAATCTTAAGGAAAAGGTCAAAGTGGCGTATTGGGTGGTAGGGCGAGCCCACCCCCTTATTCCCATCTTATTCCCAAAATTAAGGTTGCTTGTTCCCACTAGTGTATGGTAGTTACTTGTTATTACATGAATCTTAAGGAAAAGGTCAAAGTGGTGGTTTGGGTGGTAGGGCGAGCCCACCCCCTTATTCCCATCTTATTCCAAAAATTAAGGTTGCTTGTTCTCACTAGTGTATGGTAGTTACTTGTTATTACATGAATCTTAAGGAAAAGGCCAAAGTGACGGTTTGGGTGGTAGGGCGAGCCCACCCTCCTTATTCCCATCTTATTCCAAAAATTAAGGTTGCTTGTTCCCACTAGTGTATGGTAGTTACTTGTTATTACATGAATCTTAAGGAAAAGGTCAAAGTGGCGTATTGGGTGGTAGGGCGAGCCCACCCTCCTTATTCTCATCTTATTCCCAAAATTAAGGTTGCTTGTTCCCACTAGTGTATGGTAGTTACTTGTTATTACATGAATCTTAAGGAAAAGGTCAAAGTGGGCGTATTGGGTGGTAGGGCGAGCCCACCCTCCTTATTCTCATCTTATTCCAAAAATTAAGGTTGCTTGTTCTCACTAGTGTATGGTAGTTACTTGTTATTACATGAATCTTAAGGAAAAGGTCAAGTGGCGTATTGGGTGGTAGGGCGAGCCCACCCTCCTTATTCTCATCTTATTCCCAAAATTAAGGTTGCTTGTTCCCACTAGTGTATGGTAGTTACTTGTTATTACATGATCTTAAGGAAAAGGTCAAAGTGGTGGTTTGGGTGGTAGGGCGAGCCCACCCCCTTATTCCCATCTTATTCCAAAAATTAAGGTTGCTTGTTCTCACTAGTGTATGGTAGTTACTTGTTATTACATGAATCTTAAGGAAAAGGCCAAAGTGACGGTTTGGGTGGTAGGGCGAGCCCACCCCCTTATTCCCATCTTATTCCAAAAATTAAGGTTGCTTGTTCCCACTAGTGTATGGTAGTTACTTGTTATTACATGAATCTTAAGGAAAAGGTCAAAGTGGCGTATTGGGTGGTAGGGCGAGCCCACCCTCCTTATTCTCATCTTATTCCCAAAATTAAGGTTGCTTGTTCCCACTAGTGTATGGTAGTTACTTGTTATTACATGAATCTTAAGGAAAAGGTCAAAGTGGCGTATTGGGTGGTAGGGCGAGCCCACCCTCCTTATTCTCATCTTATTCCCAAAATTAAGGTGCTTGTTTCCCACTAGTGTATGGTAGTTACTTGTTATTACATGAATCTTAAGGAAAAGGTCAAAGTGGCGTATTGGGTGGTAGGGCGAGCCCACCCTCCTTATTCTCATCTTATTCCAAAAATTAAGGTTGCTTGTTCTCACTAGTGTATGGTAGTTACTTGTTATTACATGAATCTTAAGGAAAAGGTCAAAGTGGCGTATTGGGTGGTAGGGCGAGCCCACCCTCCTTATTCTCATCTTATTCCCAAAATTAAGGTTGCTTGTTCCCACTAGTGTATGGTAGTTACTTGTTATTACATGAATCTTAAGGAAAAGGTCAAAGTGGTGGTTTGGGTGGTAGGGCGAGCCCACCCCCTTATTCCCATCTTATTCCAAAAATTAAGGTTGCTTGTTCTCACTAGTGTATGGTAGTTATTGTTATTACATGAATCTTAAGGAAAAGGCCAAAGTGACGGTTTGGGTGGTAGGCGAGCCCACCCTCCTTATTCCCATCTTATTCCAAAAATTAAGGTTGCTTGTTCCCACTAGTGTATGGTAGTTACTTGTTATTACATGAATCTTAAGGAAAAGGTCAAAGTGGCGTATTGGGTGGTAGGCGAGCCCACCCTCCTTATTCTCATCTTATTCCCAAAATTAAGGTTGCTTGTTCCCACTAGTGTATGGTAGTTACTTGTTATTACATGAATCTTAAGGAAAAGGTCAAAGTGGCGTATTGGGTGGTAGGGCGAGCCCACCCTCCTTATTCTCATCTTATTCCCAAAATTAAGGTTGCTTGTTCTCACTAGTGTATGGTAGTTACTTGTTATTACATGAATCTTAAGGAAAAGGTCAAAGTGGCGTATTGGGTGGTAGGGCGAGCCCACCCTCCTTATTCTCATCTTATTCCCAAAATTAAGGTTGCTTGTTCCCACTAGTGTATGGTAGTTACTTGTTATTACATGAATCTTAAGGAAAAGGTCAAAGTGGTGGTTTGGGTGGTAGGGCGAGCCCACCCCTTATTCCCATCTTATTCCAAAAATTAAGGTTGCTTGTTCTCACTAGTGTATGGTAGTTACTTGTTATTACATGAATCTTAAGGAAAAGGCCAAAGTGACGGTTTGGGTGGTAGGGCGAGCCCACCCTCCTTATTCCCATCTTATTCCAAAAATTAAGGTTGCTTGTTCCCACTAGTGTATGGTAGTTACTTGTTATTACATGAATCTTAAGGAAAAGGTCAAAGTGGCGTATTGGGTGGTAGGGCGAGCCCACCCTCCTTATTCTCATCTTATTCCCAAATTAAGGTTGCTTGTTCCCACTAGTGTATGGTAGTTACTTGTTATTACATGAATCTTAAGGAAAAGGTCAAAGTGGTGGTTTGGGTGGTAGGGCGAGCCCACCCCTTATTCCATCTTATTCCAAAAATAAGGTTGCTTGTTCTCACTAGTGTATGGTAGTTACTTGTTATTACATGAATCTTAAGGAAAAGGTCAAAGTGGCGTATTGGGTGGTAGGGGCGAGCCCACCCTCCTATTCTCATCTTATTCCCAAATTAAGGTTGCTTGTTCCCACTAGTGTATGGTAGTTACTTGTTATTACATGAATCTTAAGGAAAAGGTCAAAGTGGTGGTTTGGGTGGTAGGGCGAGCCCACCCTCCTTATTCCCATCTTATTCCAAAAATTAAGGTTGCTTGTTCTCACTAGTGTATGGTAGTTACTTGTATTACATGAATCTTAAGGAAAAGGCCAAAGTGACGGTTTGGGTGGTAGGGCGAGCCCACCCTCCTTATTCCCATCTTATTCCAAAAATTAAGGTGCTTGTTCCCACTAGTGTATGGTAGTTACTTGTTATTACATGAATCTTAAGGAAAAGGTCAAAGTGGCGTATTGGGTGGTAGGGCGAGCCACCCTCCTTATTCTCATCTTATTCCCAAAATTAAGGTTGCTGTTCCCACTAGTGTATGGTAGTTACTTGTTATTACATGAATCTTAAGGAAAAGGTCAAAGTGGCGTATTGGGTGGTAGGGCGAGCCCACCCTCCTTATTCTCCATCTTATTCCAAAAATTAAGGTTGCTTGTTCTCACTAGTGTATGGTAGTTACTTGTTATTACATGAATCTTAAGGAAAAGGTCAAGTGGCGTATTGGGTGGTAGGGCGAGCCCACCCTCCTTATTCTCATCTTATTCCCAAAATTAAGGTTGCTTGTTCCCACTAGTGTATGGTAGTTACTTGTTATTACATGAATCTTAAGGAAAAGGTCAAAGTTGTGGTTTGGGTGGTAGGGCGAGCCCACCCCCTTATTCCCATCTTATTCCAAAAATTAAGGTTGCTTGTTCTCACTAGTGTATGGTAGTTACTTGTTATTACATGAATCTTAAGGAAAAGGCCAAGTGACGGTTTGGGTGGTAGGGCGAGCCCACCCTCCTTATTCCCATCTTATTCCAAAAATTAAGGTTGCTTGTTCCCACTAGTGTATGGTAGTACTTGTTATTACATGAATCTTAAGGAAAGGTCAAAGTGGCGTATTGGGTGGTAGGGCGAGCCCACCCTCCTTATTCTCATCTTATTCCCAAAATTAAGGTTGCTTGTTCCCACTAGTGTATGGTAGTTACTTGTTATTACATGAATCTTAAGGAAAAGGTCAAAGTGGCGTATTGGGTGGTAGGGCGAGCCCACCCTCCTTATTCTCATCTTATTCCCAAATTAAGGTTGCTTGTTCCCACTAGTGTATGGTAGTTACTTGTTATTACATGAATCTTAAGGAAAAGGTCAAAGTGGCGTATTGGGTGGTAGGGCGAGCCCACCCTCCTTATTCTCATCTTATTCCAAAATTAAGGTTGCTTGTTCTCACTAGTGTATGGTAGTTACTTGTTATACATGAATCTTAAGGAAAAGGTCAAAGTGGCGTATTGGGTGGGGCGAGCCCACCCTCCTTATTCTCATCTTATTCCCAAAATTAAGGTTGCTTGTTCCCACTAGTGTATGGTAGTTACTTGTTATTACATGAATCTTAAGGAAAAGGTCAAAGTGGCGTATTGGGTGGTAGGGCGAGCCCACCCTCCTTATTCTCATCTTATTCCAAAAATTAAGGTTGCTTGTTCTCACTAGTGTATGGTAGTTACTTGTTATTACATGAATCTTAAGGAAAAGGTCAAAGTGGCGTATTGGGTGGTAGGGCGAGCCCACCCTCCTTATTCTCATCTTATTCCCAAAATTAAGGTTGCTTGTTCCCACTAGTGTATGGTAGT
Source organism: Clytia hemisphaerica (assembly GCF_902728285.1). Lineage (NCBI taxonomy): Eukaryota > Metazoa > Cnidaria > Hydrozoa > Leptothecata > Clytiidae > Clytia > Clytia hemisphaerica. The sequence goes on along the minus strand of NW_027103633.1, from coordinate 1,480,368 downwards.
TACTTGTTATTACATGAATCTTAAGGAAAAGGTCAAAGTGGTGGTTTGGGTGGTAGGGCGAGCCCACCCTCCTTATTCCCATCTTATTCCAAAAATTAAGGTTGCTTGTTCTCACTAGTGTATGGTAGTAGTTACTTGTTATTACATGAATCTTAAGGAAAAGGCCAAAGTGACGGTTGGGTGGTAGGGCGAGCCCACCCTCCTTATTCCCATCTTATTCCAAAAATTAAGGTTGCTTGTTCCCACTAGTGTATGGTAGTTACTTGTTATTACATGAATCTTAAGGAAAAGGTCAAAGTGGCGTATTGGGTGGTAGGGCGAGCCCACCCTCCTTATTCTCATCTTATTCCCAAAATTAAGGTTGCTTGTTCCCACTAGTGTATGGTAGTTACTTGTTATTACATGAATCTTAAGGAAAAGGTCAAAGTGGCGGTTTGGGTGGTAGGGCGAGCCCACCCCCTTATTCCCATCTTATTCCAAAAATTAAGGTTGCTTGTGCTCACTAGTGTATGGTAGTTACTTGTTATTACATGAATCTTAAGGAAAAGGTCAAAGTGGCGGTTTTGGTGGTAGGGCGAGCCCACCCCCTTATTCCCATCTTATTCCAAAAATTAAGGTTGCTTGTTCCCACTAGTGTATGGTAGTTACTTGTTATCACATAAAACTTAAGGAAGAGGTCAAGTGGCGGTTGGGGTGGTCACTTATCTAATGTCGATTATACTCTTAAATATAAGATTAAGGCAACAGTGGTTTGAATTTGAGCTATCTTTTAACCCTTTAAGTGCCGATGTCGTATATATACGACATGGGCTATATAGGAGGGCGAAGCCCTCCTGTAATGCCCAGTTTGAGTTAGAAATCGTTATTTTTGGTCGAACTCGTAGGAATTAGATTGTCCTTTATGGTCAAGCAAAAAAAAATTCAAAAGTGAGTCTTTCCAGCGAAATTTTAAGCAAAAAAGTCAAAAAAATGCAAAAAATTGACAAAAATTCACTTTTTTGAGATTCTGACCGTTTTTTGACTATTTTTGGTCAACGAGTGATCCAAGAACCTCCAAATTTGGCCCTGTTTTACTTTATTCTGTCTTCTAGTGAATTGATTTGAAATTTTACCACTGGGCACCTTTTCATCAGTTCAGTCAGGTCCGCGCAGCGGGCCTGACTGCTTTAATTCCCTAACCTACCCCCCCCCTTGGCCGCCGCCCACCACGCCTTTCCTAAATCGGGCGGCGCCGAAGGCGCCCAAAAGAAAGAAGAGACTCTAAGCTATCCAACGAGCTATATACGAGCTTCTAATTCCTTCTAGATCAGGAGATATAAGCCCTTAAAGTTTGAACTAGCGATTTTTTAAAAAAAACTTAGAAAAAAGGACCCTGGCACTCAAAGGGTTAAGTCAATAAACACGATAAGATAATTTTTAATAATTCTAATAATTTTTAAAAATAGAAACACAACAATAGGATTACAATCACATAAAAAGTAAATACAGCATTTGCGTTTTTTACTTCGGCTGTTTTTCTTCTTCAGCATCTGAATCGCTGACAAGGCTGATTGGGTTGTTGATCTTTGTTTTTGTTTTACGTAGAGGTATTCTCGGCAGTTTAGGCTTTATTTCGAAGTCCGAAATATCTTCGTCTTCACCAGGAACAGCAGAAGATGGCATTGGTAGCTGCTTAGCTAGAGTTTTCTTTTTGGGTTCCACGTCACCTTCCGTCTCCGATTCGTCACTCAGCGAGATTGGGTTAAGAATCTTGCTTTCTGTCTTTCGGCATGGCTGCCGCCTGATCGTTGGTTTTACATCTTCCTCAGAATCGTCACTGAGAACAATAGGATTTGAGATCTCACTTGCAGTTTTACGGCATGGCGGCTGGCGTAGATCAGGCTTTATATCTTCAACAGCTGTCGAGGTAGTCGGTAGATCTGTTGGTAACTTCTGGGACTTCTGTTTTCTCTCGGGTAGTTCATCCTCACTGTCCGAATCGGTAAACAATAGTCTTGGCAACCCCTTCTTGGATGACTTTTTGCTTTTTCCATCCAAGTCACTTGGCGAACAACTGTTTGTTTTGGACTTTTTTGCTTGGTTGAGCATTTCTTCTTCGCTCGTCGAGGTAGTGAAATTTATGGAATCACTATCATTGTTTGTGTCGTTTCTCTTGTCAGCCGTCGCCCCATGTTGACGTTTACGTTTTAGAGGACTGAATTTGATTATTCTTGGCTGCGCTGAAGACTTTCCAATGCATTTATTCAATGGAGTGCTGGTAGTGACGGCTGGGGACAGCAATTGATCTGGTTCTGGACTTGTTGCTTTTTCTGGTGTTTCGGGTATTACTGTGGTTTGCTTTCTTGATTCTCTGATCAACCAGGCTTCGTAGAAGGTATCTGCACCACGCCACTTCCTTCTCTTTCTGATTTGGTATCTGTAGAGTAGAAAACAAAGAGAGCGTTATGATATGTTTATAGGTCAGCTAACCAGAAAAAGTTCAGCATTAACTAGGACGAGTTGTAACGTTCTCTCGCACTGCACATCTAAGACTTCTAATACAGTATTTTTACCTTTTTATGTCATCACAATGAATTGGCACTTTCTTCCAATCGTCTTCTGACATGTATGTCAACGTGTTGATGGCTAATCGGTAATGGGTTGTATTCTTCTCGGTACTGAACAGATTGTGTTCTTTTGACCACCGTGCAGGATTTGCTTCATCCGATTCCAAAAAGTAATAGTCGATGTCTTCATCATCAATAAGTGGATCGCGAATGATTTGTTCGTGGATCTGGCTTATCGCCGCTTGTGAACTATCCAATTCATCCTCTTCGTCGTGGAAATCCGAAAGCGCAACAAGTTTAGTGTGGGCTGCACCATCGTAATCGTTGTAAACCGCTCCTTCTTCTTCAGGGGCTCCAGTGGCCGGTGCAAAAACATATGCATCGTCACAAGTCTCGAAAAGTGGCGTTTCTTTTAACACTTCAGCACAATAATGGAACACTTGCATGCAGTTTGTTCGGAGCCATTCTAAAAAGCAAAGAAATAAACTGACTTTTCAAAATGTACAAGTAAAAGTAAAGAAAGCATCGAAGTAAGTATGAAATTAACAGTTCTCTCTTTGTTTTTTAATGTAACACGACTCACTTGTAACACTTGAATCTTTCTTTGGTAGTGGCTTTGTCATGAAGACTTTTAGACGAGAATACACTGCGTCATGGTCTAGGGAGATTCCAAAGTTTGGCAGAACGTTGGTCGTTATGAAGAAGCCCGAATTGTACATCACTTTGGTCGCTGACGTGTGCTTTTGAGCTAGCATCACAAGAACACCTGAAAAAATTAAATATCCTTGAGTTAGACTACTTACGAAGCTAAAGGTTTACAGTTGAATTGACATTTTCCGAACAGAAAGCTTTTGCACATACTTAGTACTTTGAGGCTATTTACCTTGTAGAATTCGTTTGGCATCTTCACAGCTCAAAGAGTTGACGGTCCACTCGTCCATAAACACTAATTCAGTTTGGTTATTGATAAGATGACCAGCAAACTTCCCTTCTTGGGTAACACCCGCAATATTCTCTGTAGAAATGATTCCATCAAATGGTGCCGCCCAACTGGTCTTCCCCGAGTCCGATTCGCCTTGGAGAATTAGCTTGGGCTCTTTCATGGGAAATTTACGGTGTAGCAACAGCTGATAATACTTTTGTAGAAATTCTGTACGAGTTTTCGCATCGGGAAAACTGTTGAATATTCCTGAAAAAATAAAACCATAATTACACATCGAATCTGGAAATGTTAAACTTAAAGAGTTGAATGTAACCTCCAAAGTTATTTCAACTTAAAACAACAAGAAAAAACTTAAGATTTACTAACCTTGAACAAATGGTCTTGGGTATGGAGTTCTGTCTTTGAGATACTGGTAACGTACGAATGCCCTCGGCGTGCAACCTTGGGGGAACTGTTTGATTTTGTAAAACCTTTTTTCTGATATCAGGAAAATTGTACCTTCTGGAAGAACTTCAATAATGTTATAAAAAATTTTGATGGGCTTGATAAGTCCGCAATCAGGATCCGATAACAAGTTGCTGACTGCTGTAATGTGTGATGCAAGTTTGTTGGCAATCTTTGCAATTCCAAGAAGTTTCTTAAGATACTTTGGTACGGTAATGCAATAAACGTACGTGAATTGGCTGTCAGGAGCTTTCTTGTATATCTTTCCTTGAGAAATGGCATAATTCTTCTTTCTCATGTGCCTTTCGATATGATCAACAGCAATGCATATGGGATCAGTGGGAATAAACTTGGCTGACACTTCAGAAGCTGAAAAAGATTCAAGATGTGCTCTTTACCACTTGTATTGAAAAAACGACTAAGGTCAACTTGAAGCCTTCGAGTACAACTTCACCCTTTCTCTGACTTTTGTGTAATAACAAGTAACTACCATACACTAGTGGGAACAAGCAACCTTAATTTTGGGAATAAGATGAGAATAAGGAGGGTGGGCTCGCCCTACCACCCAATACGCCACTTTGACCTTTTCCTTAAGATTCATGTAATAACAAGTAACTACCATACACTAGCGAGAACAAGCAACCTTAATTTTTGGAATAAGATGGGAATAAGGGGGTGGGCTCGCCGTACCACCCAAACCGCCACTTTGGCCTTTTCCTTAAGATTCATGTAATAACAAGTAACTACCATACACTAGTGGGAACAAGCAACCTTAAATTTTGGAATAAGATGAGAATAAGGAGGGTGGGCTCACCCTACCACCCAAGCCGAGACTTTGACCTTTTCCTTAAGATTCATGTAATAACAAGTAACTACCATACACTAGTAGGAATAAGCAACCTTAATTTTAGGAATAAGAAGGGAATAAGGAGGGTGGGTTCACCCTACCACCCTAACCGCCACTTGACCTTTTCCTTAAGTTTCATGTAATAACAAGTAACTACCATACATTATTGGGAACAAGCAACCTTAATTTTAGGAATAAGATGGGAATAAGGAGGGTGGGTTCACCCTACCACCCTAACCGCCACTTGACCTTTTCCTTGAGTTTCATGTAATAACAAGTAACTACCATACACTATTGGGAACAAGCAACCTTGATTTTTGGAATAAGATAGGAATAAGGGGGTGGGCTCGCCCTACCACCCAAACCGCCACTTTGACCTTTTCCTTAAGATTCATGTAATAACAAGTAACTACCATACACTAGTGGGAACAAGCAACCTTAATTTTTGGAATAAGATGGGAATAAGGAGGGTGGGCTCACCCTACCACCCAAACCACCACTTTGACCTTTTCCTTAAGATTCATGTAATAACAAGTAACTACCATACATTATTGGGAACAAGCAACCTTCATCATCATCATCATCATCATCTTTCGACCGCGGTCGAGATGATGGATTCCACCCTCTGGCGCCAAGAATCGCGGTCGCGCATGGCAGTCTCCAGGTCACTATAATGAAGTCCAGTGTCCCTGCTAACTGCGTCAGTAAAAGTTAACTTTCTCGATCTTTGAACCAGCCGCTTGGGTTTCCAGAGTAAGATAGAGGAGATGACTTCTGTGGATGCACGAAGGCAATGACCAGCAAACTGAACACGTCTAGCCTTTAAGATGTTTGAGATAGGCTTAATCGAACCATAGATGGTGTTTTTAGTGGGATGATCGCGCCAGGAAAGATTTTTAACTCTTCTTAGAAGGTGTGTGTATGTTCCATCGAGTTGTTTTTCTAATTTACGTGTGAAGGACCACGTTTCCGAACCATAAAGAAGGATAGGTTCTATGGTGGATTTAAAAACTTTAATCTTAAGGTTAGAGTCAAGAAGAGAAGATGTCCAAATTTTGTGTAGTTTGTTACACGCACTCCAGGCAAGTGCTTTGCGAATCTTAAAATCTTTTTCAGATGACGAAATATAGGAGCCTAAGTATTTGTAATCGTCAACTTTCTTTAATTTGATTCCTGCAACAGTTCTGATACTTTCGGAAGGATCAATGGGATTGAGACTGAAAAACTCGGTTTTTGATTCGTTAAGATGTAAGCCTATGGAATTTGCAGCCGATTCTAGTGCATTTAGTAATTTTTGAGCGTCTGAAAGCTTAGAACTGGTTAGAGCTATATCATCAGCAAAGTCTGTATCAGTGAGATAAGTCGCTGGACTACGAGGCCCAAGTTTATGTTCAAGTAGAAAACCACATTGTGAGATTTTATCAACAGAAACACGCATGATGTAATCTACAACTAAAATAAAAAGAAACGGGGCGAGGGTATCACCTTGCAAGATACCTGCTAAGATGGGAAAAGTATCAGTCTCGCCGTCTGTAGTCTGGATAGAAGATTTGGTGTCTGTATAAAGAAGCTTGATGGCATTAATGATTTTCAAGGGAATGCCATATAGTGAGAGGATATCAAACATTTTATCTCGATCAACTGAATCGAAAGCTTTTTTAAAGTCAACAAATACAAGTATAGCGTCGAGATTGAAATTCCTGGCTTCTTCAAGTATGCGACGAAGGGATAGGATTTGTGTAGTGTGGAGCGCCCACTACGAAAACCATTTTGGTTTTTACGAAGAATGGGTTCGACTTTAGACCTAATCCTATTGAGTAAAAGTTTGTTGTAAATCTTGGCCGCTATTGGAAGAAGAGATATACCACGATAGTTAGTAGCAAGAGTGAGGTCTCCCTTTTTCGGAACAGGAATGATATGAGATTTTAGCCAATGATTTGTGCAAACATTTTCTTCGAACGCGATATTACAGAGATTAAGAAGGAAAACTGTGGAAGTTTCGTCTTTCCAGATAATAGGTGGAATGTTATCTGGACCGAAAGCTTTACAAGATTTAGTTTGGGAAAGGACCTTTGTTAATTCTTTTAAAGTGAAAGGAGAAAGAGGAATGTCCAAAGGCGGAGATATTTGTTCCCTGGGTAGAGAATTATTTTCAGAGAGAATTGGCTTTTTGCCAAGAAGATTTTTAAAATGATTGAGCCAATTATCTAGACGTTTCGCAGTGGATCCGCCTTTTAATTGAATGGGGGGTTTCGAATTTTTTCCACTAAGCTCTCTGACTAGGCTCCATGCATTTCGATGAGAGTTATGCGAGAAGCATTCAGACATGGAGTTTATCTTGCCGTTTATAAAGGATATTTCGGCTTCTAGATAGGCCTCGTCAAGTTTAGCTTTACAAGAATCTAAATTTGCCTTTCGCCTGCGCGTAGGGACATTGTTGTAGAGAGATGCTGCAAGTTTGAGATTTTCTCTTGCTTCAATGACAGACGGGATGTCTTTCGAGTTTGAGATGTTTTCTTTTCTTTTCCTAGGAAGCTGCTCGAGAGCTATTTTTCCAGTGGTTTCAATCAAACTGGAATAAGCATCTTCAATGTTGTCTTTATTTAGATCCTCAATAAAAAGATGAGAAAAGCGGTTATATACTTCGACAGTAAATCTGTTACGGATTTCAGAATTGAGAGAAGATTCCTTCCAATCGATTTTCTTCAGAGGGTGTGGCTTCGAGTGTTTTGATGCACGAAGGCTCAATTTGATATTTGAGGAAACAATACGATGATCAGAGCTAACAGTGGAGAATGAGGAATATGCCCTGGAGTCTTTAATACTATTCCTCCATTTTTTACGAAAGAGAATATAGTCAATTTGAGCTTTATCACCATTTGGATATTGGAATGTCCAAAGGTGATTGGCACATTTCATGAAATAGTTATTTGAGGAGAAAAGGCCGTATTCATCAATCAGATCTAAGAGGTATTCGCCATTACGATTAGTGTGCTTATTAAAGGAGAAAGAGACATCGGGACATGCAAGCTTCGCATTAAAGTCACCCGCAATGCTTATGAAATTATGTCTTGGTATATCGTCGAGTACATTTTTAAGTTCCAAATAGAATTCCTCAACTTCCTCTTTGGGGGCGCTATTGTGTGGACTATAGACACAAATAACTGATAAAACTGGATTGCTTGAGAACTCAGCAATCAAAATTCTAGGCGTGATAGATTCTACCTTAATCAAGTTATTTTTAGCTTTGGAAGAAAGAAGAAGACCTACTCCTCCCACCGTAGCATTGACAGAGTTTTTGGTTGCTGAAGATGTAATAAGTTGAAAAGTAGAGTTTGAAGAATACATAAGGTTATCAGCAGGGTGAAAAATGCGATGTTCTTGGATTGCAATCATGTCTATGGAATTTTCAGACATTGAACGCACAAGCTCGTTTATTTGTGTAGGTCCATTCAAGGTTCGAACATTGAAAGTACTAATTTTCAAGAGATTGGTACATCTCAGTAATTTGTTTTGTTTTGGGTGATCAGGTTCTTTCTTGTCAGAAGAAATCCTCCCCAAGGAACTGGGGGTGAAGATCTCTCCATCATTGGATCCCGTTATGGTATCAAAGAGAGAAAAATGATCGATAAAATCAGGGGCTTGCCCGGGGATCAAGGGCGTGTCCTGAAGAACTACCGATTGATCCCGGACCCTGGTGCTGTTTGGTGTAGAATCCATTATCTTTTCAATTGCTAAAATAGTATGTGCTGCGCAACGGCTACATTAATTTTAATTAATTTTAGGAATAAGATGGGAATAAGGAGGGTGGGTTCACCCTACCACCCTAACCGCCACTTGACCTTTTCATTGAGTTTCATGTAATAACAAGTAACTACCATACACTAGTGGGAACAAGCAACGTTAATTTTTGGAATAAGATAGGAATAAGGGGGTGGGCTCGCCCTACCACCCAAACCGCCACTTTGACCTTTTCCTTAAGATTCATGTAATAACAAGTAACTACCATACACTAGTGGGAACAAGCAACGTTAATTTTTGGAATAAGATGGGAATAAGGAGGGTGGGCTCGCCCTACCACCCAATACGCCAATTTGACCTTTTCCTTAAGATTCATGTAATAACAAGTAACTACCATACACTAGTGGGAACAAGCAACCTTAATTTTTGGAATAAGATGGGAATAGGGAGGGTGGGCTCGCCCTACCACCCAAACCGCCACTTTGACCTTTTCCTTAAGATTCATGTAATAACAAGTAACTACCATACACTAGTGGGAACAAGCAACGTTAATTTTTGGAATAAGATGGGAATAAGGAGGGTGGGCTCACCCTACCACCCAAGCCGCCACTTTGACCTTTTCCTTAAGATTCATGTAATAACAAGTAACTACCATACATTATTGGGAACAAGCAACCTTAATTTTAGGAATAAGATGGGAATAAGGAGGGTGGGTTCACCCTACCACCCTAACCGCCACTTGACCTTTTCATTGAGTTTCATGTAATAACAAGTAACTACCATACACTATTGGGAACAAGCAACCTTGATTTTTGGAATAAGATGGGAATAAGGGGGTGGGCTCGCCCTACCACCCAAACCGCCACTTTGACCTTTTCCTTAAGATTCATGTAATAACAAGTAACTACCATACACTAGTGGGAACAAGCAACCTTAATTTTTGGAATAAGATGGGAATAAGAAGGGTGGGCTCGCCCTACCACCCAAACCACCACTTTGACCTTTTCCTTAAGATTCATGTAATAACAAGTAACTACCATACACTAGTGGGAACAAGCAACCTTAATTTTTGGAATAAGATGGGAATAAGGAGGGTGGGCTCCCCCTATTACCCAAACCGCCACTTTGACCTTTTCCTTAAGATTCATGTAATAACAAGTAACTACCATACACTAGTGGGAACAAGCAACGTTAATTTTTGGAATAAGATGGGAATAAGGAGGGTGGGCTCACCCTACCACCCAAGCCGCCACTTTGACCTTTTCCTTAAGATTCATGTAATAACAAGTAACTACCATACACTAGTAGGAATAAGCAACCTTAATTTTAGGAATAAGAAGGGAATAAGGAGGGTGGGTTCACCCTACCACCCTAACCGCCACTTGACCTTTTCCTTAAGTTTCATGTAATAACAAGTAACTACCATACATTATTGGGAACAAGCAACCTTAATTTTAGGAATAAGATGGGAATAAGGAGGGTGGGTTCACCCTACCACCCTAACCGCCACTTGACCTTTTCCTTGAGTTTCATGTAATAACAAGTAACTACCATACACTATTGGGAACAAGCAACCTTGATTTTTGGAATAAGATGGGAATAAGGAGGGTGGGGTCGCCCTACCACCCTAACCGCCACTTGACCTTTTCCTTAAGTTTCATGTAATAACAAGTAACTACCATACACTAGTAGGAACAAGCAACCTTAATTTTTGGAATAAGATGGGAATAAGGAAGGTGGGATCACCCTACCGGTGCAAGTACTTCTCCTTAAGATCAATGCAATAAGCAGAAACAGCTAGATACTATTTGGAATAAGAAAGTGTCTTACATTCAAGTGTATCGGATACGTCCAGTGAAAAGTTGATTTTGAAGATTTTCATATCGTCAATTGTCTTCAGTATTTCTTCTTTTATATTTTCCGGAAGTGTTGGACGAATTTTCAATTTGGCAAGTGGTTCACCTTCTTCGAATTCAGAGAAAACTGGTTTTTCCAATAAGGATAGCCGATCTCGCTTATAAGCTTTTATTCGTACGGCTTCCCAATAGAAATGCATGGCTTTGTTCATTAGTTTTGTTGAATTGTGATCTTTCAACACTTGACATAAAGATCTTGTATAAGCTTCTTCGGTGCCGATCTTTCCTTGCCCTGAAAGAAAGCGCAAGAGAATTGATTTACATAATTTGAAATAAAACCTGACAGTCTCTTTAATATGGTTTTCTATGAAAAAAACTATGATTTCTCCATTTCAAAGATAGAATTTAGTTAAAATTTAAAAAACCCTAATGTGATATTATAATGAAATCTTGTTTGAATTTACCCATTTTACAGATAGAATTTAGTTAAATTAAATTCTTAATAAAAATAGCCTAATACCATTGCGTAAACTATTTCTTGTTCACATTGATAGTTAACATTTCTTCATTTTACAGATATGATTTAGCTTAATTTTGGAAAAAATAGTCTTATGACATTGCTTTAGTTACCTCTTGTTTGAATTGGTCGGCAAGATGTGACATTAAGACCAGCAAGCATGATCTTTTTGGATATTTCGGTTTCAAATTTTGAGGCACCATGTTTTGTCGTGGACAGAGCAATCCAAAATGCCACCCCTGAAGTGATAAAAAATATTATAATTAGGAAATAAATTTCAAAGGGCGTTATAGGAAATTAATGGACGTCAGTTAAAAAATAAGAAATATAGAGAAATCTTCGTTACCTGGTATAAGCGAGTCGTCCTCATCGTAATCTTCAAATTCATTGTCATTTTCATAACCAACAACATCCCGTTTTTTCTTCAGCTCCTCTCTCAAATTGTTCGATTCCATTGCACACGTGCAAGAAAAGTATGCCACAACATTTTCAAATGAGTCAACAATATTCTCCAGTTCGAGACGCTTTGTATCGATATTATATGCAGCTACTCCTAGATCTTTTTCAACGACGTCCCATAAACATCGAATAGAAACTATGTAGAACCGATCTTTAAAAATTGGAATGAGGAAATTCCTCAATCCATTTCTTACAGTGCCATCTCTCAGTGTTCTTTGAACTGACATCTTGTTCACGCGAAGTGAACACTGTTTGATACTATGCCTTATAGGAACTAATTTTCGCGGGAACTAATTTTCGCGGTCGAAAAAAAAAATCTGAAAAATTGCATATCGCGGGTTTTAATTTTCGCGGTTATTTCCATTCTGGAATTTTCGCGGGTTTTAATTTTCGCGGTTTTGCCTTTTTTTGGACAAATTTCTTTCATTTTCCTAGGGATTTTTCAAATTGTTCGATAAAATTGGAAAAAATTGTATTTCGCGGGAATTAATTTTCGCGGTTTTCGACTCTCAAAATTTTTCGCGGGATCAAATTTTCGCGATTTTGACGAAAAACCGCGAAAAACGCTAAAATTAAAACCCGCGAAAATTAGTTCCAATAAGGTATACACTTTTATTGGTAGTCTTTTTATGTATGCATTTTGTTTTAGAAATAGCCTTACCAAAGCACTTCCGACTCGGAGTTATTCCAGTTTTATCTCCAGAATGGATTTTCAAATTCTCAATCCGTTTTCACTCGTTGGATTATGTCGGGGATGGAACATTCTCTTATTGCACACTTCTTCACCTCACTCAAGGGGGAAACAATGATGTGTACGGGGATAGAACCCCAAATATTGCGATCGCAGGTACTATATTTTTTATCAAGAAATCTTCTCTCAAAATTCGGAAGTTTTGCGGAATTTAATTTCGCAGTTGAGAAAATTTTTTTGTTTAAGATGTCCTATTTTGCCCTGGAAAGACGAATTTTATAGGTGATTTTTTTAATCATGAGAATTCGTATTTCGCGGAATTTAATTTCGCAGATTTGTTGAGAAAGCACGAAATTAAATTCCGCGAAAATTTGTTCCGCAAAAATTTCCTCCCTTAAGGTACCTTGAGTGTATAATTTTTTTCCGACACCCGGACCGGGGAGGTGCCAAAAGTTCAATCACAATCTGCACCTGATTTTGGTCTGAGACGAGGGTAGACTGGAGATCCATGCTGTGATTTCTTATTCTATATACTGATGGCGAAATATATAGCATGGTATGGGCTGAGAGTTTGAATTTCCCAGAACGTATATAGTAATAACGGTTGAAAACTTAGCCAATCAAATTTTGTTATTCTTTTACTGGTCACACTCCGCCCTTAGAGAAAGCGCAATTTCCGAAATTTTGTTTTTATTTTAGTAAGTGAGGACAGCACTAAATTCGAATTTGCCACTGTAAACATTTTGAGGCAGAAATCTGCCTCACAGGTCATACCCGTCATGTATATACATCAGATTATAAAAATACAGGACAGTTCTCCTGTCTATTACGAGGGTGGCATTTTGATGTAGAGGGTAAACAATTTTTTATATCTCGAGGGTTTAAATTTCTATTAAAGGTATAGAGTAGTTTTTTAAGCATTTGAGGCTGTGAAAAGTAAAAGTTTTCCATAAAATCTTGCCACTGTAAATAACATCTCCATTTTTTCATTATCAATAAATATAAACAAGTATATAGAATTCTTAAGAATTGAGCTGTCCAGCAAAGTCCGTTTCCGCCATTATGGATGCAAACTTTTGAATTTGTAGATGCAACACCTCGCAGATCAAACATTTGCTTTCTTAGTGGCAGAAGTTAAACGTAACTTGAGAAAAGATGAAAAACCTCTCTATCTATATTATAGTTAATTTTCATTTTTTTTAAGGAAACCCAACATTGAACGAGATGAGAATTAATGCACCCGTCAACGGAGATAAATCATATCGACAGAACATACCTTTCACCCTAGCAGTCAACGAAACTATGGATGTTGAAGTTCATCAACGATACATAAGCAACGGTGAATATCGATATTTCATTCGCATCAATAAAGAAGAAATTCATTCTGTCGTCAATACCCAAGCAAAACAATTTTATAATGTTAAAGTGATTGCTGGTCAAAAATTCACTCGTGCTGAGGTTTGCCCTGCATCAATTAAAAATGTCAAACACACGAACTTTCTGTAAAATAAAAACGTGGATATTACAAAGTGCACGAATTTTTTACTATTTTATTCAGGATGAATCTCTCAGGGTTAGCTTTTTAAGATGGTTTATATGCAGTAAAGATAATAAAATATGAGGATATAGGGGTACCAATGATCTTCAAGTCTCATGAGAAAGTTTTGTTGGAGCTAAACCTTAGCTCAGGTTAATTCCAAGTCGAATGAAGTACATCCCGCCACCACATCGAGGTGGCTATGAAATAGTATATTTCGGCTGCCGGTTATTCTTTCCTTCGTCTATATATATTCTACCGTCAAGCCCCTTTTCAGCGCAGTTTATCTCAGTCTCAAATTGATCACAACTTCAATCTTTCATAACACGAACAACGACGAACAACGACCACCATTTTGCCGTTATACGCGTCAACAACACCAGCGTTGAATCCAACGGCTCGCCCAAACTCCATCAACAGCACCACTTTCTTCAGTAGGCGATGGAACCAATATCCTGGTAACATTAATCTCCTTAATCAACAGCTGGCTTCGTCCATTCAAATAACGAACGAACGACAACCTCTTCACCCACTACCGCCTCAAACGCCCTCACATGAGCGATCAACAACAATAATGGTAGCCTCGCTACGAGTGAAAACGTCCATCAACTCTCATTGCCACGGTTAACCCATTCTGATTGCCACCCCTCCTTTAATTTTCGGTATGAATCTTTGTATTGTTTTCTTAAAGTCTTTAACGCTGGTAAAGTTATTGAGGCAATCTTATCAGTATTTGTTCCTTTTTTCTCGAATCAGGATAAATTCTGGAATTTTGTTCAAGGCGCATAAAGATTTTCTGCATTCTGAGTGATTTGTGGCTGGAGTGACACTTGTCATCGTTTCTGTAGTTGGGATTGTCGTCGTGCTGCTTCATTAGTCTTTTAAAAGAGATGGGGATAAAGGGCTTCGATAAAAAGGATCCTAGCTCTTATTTTTTTTATTACCTTTGTATCTCTGTCTTATTATGGTTAGGTCAAGTTAAATTTAGTTTGTGGTTAAGCACTCTGGTTAGAGATCGATGCGTTTTGTTTCTTTTTGTTTCGAAGAGTTCTAAATGTAGGAATAGATTAAATTTGCCCATTTGAAATTCGTTGAATATTTTGCATCTGCTTTCTTTTTGAAATGGCAAGTTGTTGTTGTTACTTGAAGAAAAAGTGTAGTGATCCGGTTTTTGCTTTTCTTCTTCTGCTTTAAACAGTTTCTAATTAAATGCTTGTTATAGTGGATTTTTGACTGAATTGATGTGTCATTTTGATGTGTTTTGATTTTGCGATGTTGTCACCTTTTGCAATTTTTAAATCACCCTTTACCAAGCATGGCGAGATTTCAACAAATTCAAACTCTGTGCAGCTCTGTGTGTCAACTGGGACTGAGTAGAGATGGAAATGAATTCTTGTCTACTGACTGGTCAGAGACAGTGAATTGGGAGAAATCCATCTCCACATTGTTCTGGTGGCTGGTCAGAATACAACATGAGAGCGATTGTATTCACTATATTGTAATGCATGAGGGCAAAATTCATGATTAAGCACCAATTTAAGAATCAAATCAATAACTCTTGATAGATGGTGATACACCTTTCGGTAATTAATTCTTACAAAGTAAACAAGTGACGGCGCATAATATGAGCTTATTTATTTTTCTTATAAGCATCTACTTTATAAGAATCAAATTAATAACTCTTGATAAACAGCCATGTACCTTTCGGTAATTAGTTCGTCCAAAGTAAATAAGGGACGGTGCATAATATGAACTTATTTGTTTTTCTTATAAGCACCTATTCTATAAGAATTAAATCAATAACTCTTGATAGAAGGCCATATATCTTCCGGTACAAAGTAAACAAGGGACGGCGCATAATATCTGGTGGAATGCGGCCTTCAAACGTTCATTCTCGATTATAAATGCGTTCGCGGGGCATTTGTAGCGACAGCTACTTGCTAGTTAATTTATGAATGATAGCTTTGCAAAACTACTACAATCAGTGCCATAACATATTGGCAATTTAGGCTATTTTACCAAATTTTGAAAATTGAAGTTCGAGCGAGAATGTCAATTTCGGGCCTTCAACTTGATTTCATCGAATACTTCGATCTGGGAGGTATTTATTGGTTTCTAAGCTGTATTTTTGATCTTTTGAATCCTCAGATCCTAAGGTTCTTAAGTCTAGCGTTAAAACTCAGAGTTAAACTTTACCCTTCCAACCTAATTTAGAGCGCTTCCAAATTGTTTGTGGTTATAGAATTTCTTCGGAAATTTCCCTTTTGTGCCAAGTATTTCGTCACTGATTGTAGCCTGAAAATAATTGAAAATTAATGTCCAGTATGATATCAGGAAATAAGTGAACTGATATCTTTGAGTAGACATGTCAGTTCGATGCATAGCCTCGAGAATTTTTTATCAGTTTTGAAAGTAATCCTTGACCAAGTTCCTCCCTATTTCATCATAGTGTATTTAGACAAAAGAAGTTATATAATATTTATTCATCGAGTGATTTACCTCACTCTCATGCTTCAGGTAGCTTGTATCAGAGAAGTTAATTAATTGAAAATTCTGATAACGGGCCACTCACATATCGATGCTTTCCACCACTCCCGTCACAGTGACACGAGGGGTGGGGGTCAGAGGCAGTGACGCTAAGAAAATCTTGGAAATAGTGTTGGAATGACGTTAGTGTTGAGAAAAATTGGTATGTGAGTGGCCCCTAACAAAATAATCCATGATTGCATAGGAAATATTTATATGTAAAATAATTTATTTTTCTCCCATCAATTGTTTAATAGTATTTACTAAAAATTATTAAATTTCGTGGTCTATAAGCTAATTTTTCCTGTATTGTTTTAAAATGTGATATGTTTCTTCATGAACATGGTTTCTTTGATGAAAAGTTCAATCAAATGAAATAATAATGTTTCATAGCCAATTAATTTTCGAATGACAGTCCCCTAATCACTTACAGTGTGTGGCCCCCAAAACGGCGATAAAATTTGAAATTTCTCTCAAATCTAGAGGAAAAGAGATTTTACAAAAATTTTTGCTGGTTGAAAACCTTTAACATCTCTACTTTATTTCCTGGAAATTCTTTTTCAAAATTTGAAATTTCAACAATATTTTTCAATCGCTTAAAGATAGGTAGGTTTTTTCTAACGGCCCCAAAACGGAGGTTTGAAATTTTAGCGATTTCTCGAGATATCTTTAAGATATGAATACAAAATTTTGACTATAGTTTTGAAATATGATTTAGAGGGTTTTGGGCATAGATTTATTTGATAAAACTTTTACAGTATACCCCTGGTTGTCAAAATGCAGGTTTGGGGCCCCCAAAACGGAGGTGTAGTTAAAATTAAATTATTAAGCCCAGTGATAATAGCGGGAAAAACTTTGAACATATTTGTGTTTTCCCTTAAATTTACGACCCGATGGATGTAAAATTTATGATTTTTATGAAATATTTCAAGATTTTCGATATTGCAAAGTCCAAACTGAAAATTTAGAAATTTTCAAAATGACAATTTTGATTTAACAACGTCTTAATCAAGTTTTTGAAAACAAATCTCTTTTGAAAATAGTTCCATTCATGTATGGAATAAGCTATGTGAAAATTTTAGAAAAAAAGCTTAACTGAAACTGAAAATATTAAGCTTTAAAGATATTTTCCTCCTATATTTTGCAAAATGACAGAATTTGCCGTTTTTGCTGATTCAGCGAAAATTTTTATATATAATGTTAATTTTTTGTTATAAACTATTAACTCAAGGTGATAGGAATAGAATTCCAAGATTTTTTGCTTTTTTTCATATTTAGAATTTTCGGTTTTGTCAATGCTGATTCTAGGGCTCCAAAATACTGGTTGACCTTCAAGATGCTATATCTTTTACCCAGCCTCTAAAGTCACAGATGTAGTTGCATTTTCTGAACGGCATTAGGTGTAGAAAGTTTCCTATACCCCGTTTTCATAACTTATTTTCAATATCCAAGGAGCTAGAGTGAGTTATATGCAATTTTTATCTAATTTTGGTGTTAAAATATTTCCTTTAGACGCAAATATGTTATTTTGAATCTGTCTCAAACCAGCAAAAACATGCTCATTTTTAGGTGTAACCATCATTCTTTCAAAATAAATAAAAATCGTTTAATTCTGATAAATCTAGAAGTCAGAATCTTCATTTTAATGAAAACCTCCGTTTTGGGGGCCGTCTCCGTTTTTGGGGCCATATACTGTAAAGGTTTTATTTTTACATAAGTGTTCCCGTTTCAAATCAGACACATATTTCATATCAGGACAGTGTCTGCCTGTTGTTATGTTATGCTGATATAAGCGAAAAAATATTTGACTAATCTTGCTCCACATCCATTTCAATCCAATGTGAAAAAGCTTGTGAATTAAAATTGATGATTGTAGTTTGAGCTAGGTGAAACCAAAGACTTGATTCCCAAACTCAACGTTTCTGATGAACACCGAAAAACTTTGAAGAACAAACTTAAAAACTTTAATGGATCGAAGGCATATTTAATGATGTATCTATTCAAAGATCCAAGTGTTAAATATATTGAAAGCCTGGAGGCTGGTTTAACAATTGTGTGTGATGAATTGTTGAAGGTCTGGGACACCCTCTGGATTATTTACATTCACAAGGAGAAATTGTGCACGGCGTGATGTCCAACGCACGTCCAAGTGGATTCTTGTATTACTACAGATAAACTTTAAATTAACTTATAACAGACAGAATCAGTGAGGAAAATATACTAGGATGATCTATTACATTGAAAATGTGGTTTTTGTTGTGAAAACACATTAAAATTGACTTAAATCGATGTTGACATGGAGTTTGGCGCAAAATTTTAAGGATTGGCGCGCATCACGTGAAAGTGATAATTTGGAATTTCTGGACTATTTTGGTATTTCAAAGCCCTTTCTAAAGTATATAAAGTAGTACTTTATTCCATTTTAGTCAAACACAGAAAGAATTTTGTAAAACGGTCGATTTATTACAGAGAAATAGAGATATATATCTCACTTCTGACTTTACGGACCATTTTCTCAAAATAAGTTTCAGGGGGTTTTCGCACACCTTGGCAACGTTTTTTCAGGATTGGAAAGAGCTATGATCATGAAATTTTCAGGAGTTGCTCCATTTATCGTTTGCTATGGAATGAATGGAGTAGATTTTTGAAAAAATCACTTTTCAATTTCAAAGCTTGAAAAAACTTAAATTTTCCATTTTTTAGGTTCCAGACCCCCTGGAATGAAATTTTGAAAAAAATTTCCATTCATTCCACAGCTTATCCAAATAATAGCAACCTCCAAAAAAATTTTTGGAATAACTTTTATAGATTTTTCTAAAACGCTGCCATAGTATTTTGATAGTGCATTACCCCCTGGCTGATATTACCCCCGTCTTAGCTATTTTTAGAATTTTTTTTTTATTTTTCACATTCTCTATAGTTATATTACATTTCTGGAAAGTTTCAATTAGAAATCTTTTCTGCTTCAAAAGATATGATGAAAAATGTAAAATTTCAATTTTCTCAATCCTTCATGTGACTCCCACCTCTATTCGTACTAGGGGGGGGCTCTTTCTGTTCGGAGGTCAAACTATTGCTAATAGCTCCTGAAATAATAGAGCTTTTGCCGTGAAATTTTCTGTAAATTCCTAACTTTTATTTAGCTTCAAAATAAAAAAAAATTTGTTACCTAAATATTTTCACACCTTGAGCATGATGACATTTCTGACAGTAAGGTGTCACAAAAATTGACACTTTTCCAATACAAATTTAATTTCATTGTCAAATATATCATTTAAACCGTAATTTATTGAATATTTAGGATAAAATAAGCATTTTAAACTCAGGCAACTTTTTTCTAAAGCCTTTGTTAGAATACAATAGCTATTTATAAGAACAAAGGAAATTTTCGGTTTTTGCTCACTTTGGGCATAATGAGTGACGTCATCAAAAAAATTTTTTGTCAAAAGTTACCTTACGTCACAAGGATCTTGTATGCCAAATTTCATCCAAAAAGACCCACTAGATCAAAAGTTAAGGGGTGGTACAGGAAAAGCCCCCCCCTAGTTCTGAACCGCCCCTAAAAGCCTAGTATGAATAGGGTAAGCAAACGATATCACTCTTAATTAAAAACAAAACCTTTAACATAACGTTTTGATAAATTTTCTGATAAAACCAGCCTTATGTTACATAGTTGAATTATTTTAAAATTATCTAAAGATTAATTTTCTTTTAAATTTCTATTTAAACCCTTTAACTGCCGTTCGTATTTTTTAAGGTTCGACCTATTTGCCAGATGTCGGCATATGCCGACATGGGCAAAAGGTAGCGATTTTGACCTCATTTTCTGAATAATATATGAAGTATCAGCCAAGGACTATAATTTTGAGTTGAACATTGTTGAATAGTTATTTTTCAACATAGAAAAGCTTTTAACTATTATCTTTTTTCATTTCAAACCATCTAATACAAAATCTTTGTAGAAGTGTTAAATTTTGCGGCAAAGAAACGGAAAGTGCCCATGTCGGCAAATCCCGACATCGGCAAAGAAATCGAAAAGGCTCATGTCGGCATATGCCGACATCGGCAGTTAAAGGGTTAAATGCAATTATTGATACAGTGTAGTCTCTAAAACTCGAACACGCAAGGGGGGACTTAAGTTTGTTCGAGTTATGGAGAAATATTTATAAAGCATTGTTAGCTGTAGGGACCAGAAAACTTGTTCGAGTTAAGGAAAAATTCCAGTTTCAAAAGGTTCAAGTTAATGAGAACCCCCTCTCCCCAATCGGACCTTCAATTCACACAATCACGCGAATCTTTTTTCCAAATTCCAAATTCACGCATTCACACAGTTACTATTCAAAATTCACGCAATTTCTGTTCATAGAAATTTTCTACTTTACCTAAAACCTCAAATGCAAATTTTAATATATACAAAATGTTTAAGAAAATGTTTAAGTGAGCCATTGAGCAACATAATTCATGAAGAATGATTCGCTATTCACCCAATCCTCGTGGTAAAGTCCTGGAACGACATACGAGTGCAAACGTCCTGTCTTGTGGAGCGCTTGAAGACCAATCCAATCTTCTTTATAGATCTGTGAGAAGAGCAAAATAAACAGTCCTATATATTTTATTATGTTTGCTTACTAGTCCTTGGGGAAATTTAATAAGTACACGCTTTTTTTTTATAAGAATGGTGTTTTTTCATTTCATCATGGATATTCTTAACTTTTTGGCAAAAATCGTCCAAAAATATTCTTACGGGATTCTTAGGTCAAGGTCGAAATTGGCAATCTACAGGTTAAAATGCATTAAAAATGGCATTCTTAGGTTTAGTTGCTAAATTTCATGATGGTGATATTCGATTATCATATTCTTAATTTTTTGGCCATTTTCATCATGGACATTCTTATAAAGTGTATACTTATAAAAAAAAAAGCGTGTAAACATTTAGTAAGTATTTTTTTGGAAATCCTAAAAGTTTAAAATTGATCAACATGTCGATTTTTCAAAATAAATTTCAAGTTTCATTCTTTGACCTCGCCTTTTGACTTTTTACTTTGTTGTAAAAAGGTTGAGCTCTTTTCAGATGAAAGACTTAAGATAACCTCTATGAAAGAAAAACCTTTGAATCAATGAAGTATAAGCCCTTAAGGGCTTGAATTGAATCTTCTTCGTAGGACTTTGAAGCCTACCAAACCCTACCAAAGTTTCGCGACTTAGCGCGGTCCGCCTGGTTTTTACATAAATGACAGATTGAAAGTAAAATTTACACCTAAATTTCGAAAAATTTATCACTCGAAAACAAAGGAATCGCTAGATTCAATCCGTCATAAAAAATACGGCGCATATTTTAAGGCTTCACTTTTTCTTGCCTGAGAAAGGTTAAAGATTCGATTCTAGCCCTTCGTGCTTATACTTCATTGCTTTGAACAGGGATATGTTATAGCGGAGCTGGATAACGCACATTTGAAAAAGCCTTGTTCTTAAAATTTGATATGAAATTAAACTTTTTTAATTACAAATTCGTGAAATTAGGATTTCTTTTAGCCAATGGTTCTGCTGCTGCATTCATTGTTCACGATTAAAAACTTTTAATTATCAAGAGGGTCTGTAAAACATTGGTGAATGACAATTTAAAAAAATGAAAAACATTGTTTTCATTAGCAAAGTTATAAGAAATTTCTTCTGTAAGATTATAAATAAAATTTATAATTTGAAATACCGCGCTACACCGCAGAGTGCCTCACTTTCTAACTGATATTTTCAGATAGCAAGTCGGTATGTCTGATTATGGAAAAAATTTCAAGTCAATTGAAACAATATTTGTCAAAATATTTACATTCGAAATTTTTAAAGAGAAATCGTGAAAGCTTCTTAAATTCATAACACACGCTGATAAAATTAGATTTCATTTACAAAGAAGCTTTTGGGGTATCTTTTGCAAATATTATTTTGATGAAAAAGCGGGAACATCATAGCAAAATATATGCAAACGTACTGCATGAATACTTTGTCTGCTTCATTTTTCTTATAAAAACAGAACACTCTCGGGGACAGAGATGGATTTCTATTATGAACAGTTTACAATAGAAAAGACAAAGGAGCAACCCGCTAAGGAATTCTCGTCCTTCATCCAGCTCCGCTATAACATATCCCTGCTTTGAATATCAAGCCATTATTCGTGTTTACCTTTTGGTCGGTCATGTTGACAACGTGTCCTGATAATGGATCTTCATCAAAGTACCCAAACAATCTGTCAAAACGAAAGTGAAAGTGAGATAAAGTATTTTGATGTTTCCACTCAACATCGTCTCTGTGTATTCCAGGCTTTATCTATACGTTACTGATGGAAGTCAGAGTTCGCGTCAGAGAATACCCTGGTGTAAGCTGATGCCTACAAAGCCTCCTTATATGATAGGAAATATCATATTTCCTAAACATTTGAAATATAGAAAAGTCGTGTTTCCATATTTACTAATGTAGTGCCGTAGCAACTGGGGGGGGGGGGGCAAGGGGGCTATGTCCTCAATAATTTTGTTTTGAGTGTATTTTCAAGCAATATAGAGCTCAAATTTTCAAAATTTCCACACTCGGGCGAAACCATGGTTGGCCCTCGCGATGTCACTAATCTTAAGCCCCCCCCCCATATGAAAATGTTTTCTACGGCACTGTAATGTATATGGATATCACATTTTCAAGATATTTCCAGGATTGGAAATCCCTTATTTCGCCCAGTGAAAGATTGCTAATGTGGTATACAGTTGCCTACTCTCGCTAATTCGAACCAAACGAGGAATTTTATTTGTTCGAATTACAGAGAGGTTTGAATTATAAACAATCAAGCAGGTTTCTCTTTAACGGGGGCTGAAAATTAGTTTGAATTGTCATGGAATTATAGAGCTGATCCTTAGTTAATGATCCTGTTCAGCTTAAAAATACATAAATAACTTCAAAAAGAATCAAATTACTTACGGTGATTGCCAGGGCTTGATAATTTCATCTGTTGGTCCTCCAAATAAAACCAAATTCTTCAAATCAAGAAAATTCGCTTTACGTTGTATCGCCTCTAAAAACAACACATTTCATTAGTTAAACTGGATCGATAATCTTACTTAGGATAATCTATATGTAAGGTTACATCCATTTTAACACCCCTGTCTCACAACCCCGGTGTGAGTTTTTCCCACAGTGGAGATGAAAATTCCTACTGAAATCGCAATAGAATAGAAATTCTATTGTTCTGAGACCAAAAATTTCAATGGAGATGGTTTTGAAGTATAATTCTTTTCTTTGAGTGGAGATGAAATCAAAGTCAATTTTCCAATAGGGGGCTGAAATTCCAGGGTATTTTTTTCCACCGGGGACAAAATTTTGGCCAAATTTTCCAGTAGGGCTGGGTTCTAGCAGGTCTGTGAAATAGGAGTGTATTTTGAAGTTTTCCCTATGTTATGAAGGGACATGTTATCCAGGGAGATTAGCCCCACAAGTTGTCACTTTGGTGTTCATGATTCATTGCCATGAAAATCTAACGTTCTATCTTCCGATCAGGCGTCTAACGCCATCCCACCCTAATTACAGTTGACTCCACCCTACTTCGATTTTCAAGGGGTCGAAAAGTGTTTTCGAATAAGAGAGAGATTCG
Source organism: Clytia hemisphaerica (assembly GCF_902728285.1). Taxonomy (NCBI): domain Eukaryota; kingdom Metazoa; phylum Cnidaria; class Hydrozoa; order Leptothecata; family Clytiidae; genus Clytia; species Clytia hemisphaerica. Next base: position 1,456,634 of record NW_027103633.1, on the reverse strand, counting down.
AATTATAAACCCTCCCTATAATTTATATGATTTTCCAGCATAGAGTTTAAGGGCTCTGCGACCATAGGGAATTTTTAATATTTAACGAGTGTACTTAACACGTGCAAAAGTTAAATTTCTGACTGATGTAGCTAAGAAAACTTTGACATGTTATACATTTTCTGTTAGGCCAACTAATCCTTGAGTCTGAAGATTTAAGAATTGCAATGAAAAAATTTGACGAAGAAGAAAATGAAGTCTTTTGCGAAGAAGAGTATGACGGTGTTTCATTTACCAAAGTACCAAACTAGAATAAGACTTTTTAAAAATTTTTCTAATTAATTATTTGTCTCAAAATCCTGAAATTAGTACTTTTTGACCAATTTTTCATCCTAATTTTTCATAGAAAAACAGTCATAACTTTTGCTGCATCAGATCAATTTAGAAAATGTTTTCAAAAAATTTAAAAAATTCTTTTCGGACAGTTAGAAAAAACTTCTTAGCAAAAAGGTTAATTACCCATTAAAAGTTAAAGCACTTTTTGTTAAAGAGGGTGATGTAACTTACTATTAACGTCATTTTTTGCAACTAAATTCTTAATTACTTATAAGAGATTTGATTTAAGAGCAATTTATAAATGCAATTCTTTGTTAAAAATGTTAAGGAACCTAAAACACAACTTCAATGTTCATATATTAAAATCAATTTTTGGCCTATGGTCAGTGCGTTAATTTCAAAGCCCCGAAGGGGCTAGATCCGAAACTCCAGGATGGGAAATTAAGCCACTTATTTCCCATCCAGAACACGTGACCCGTGTGTTTTTCGACAAAGTTTCTAAATGCGGGGCAAATTTAAGGCTTATGTCAAAGCCGTTAATTTCGAATTGCAGAAAAATTCAAATAATAGAGGCTCAAATAAGAGTGAATTATCTGTATATATTATTATTCAAAAATAAAGAAATATTTGTGATACCGGTTTCATTGTAGAGGTGATATTGAGGATCGTTGTGAATAAGGGGCAAATAAACTGCGACTTTTTCATACGCTTCTTTTGTCGATGGTCGTGGATCTGAAAATGACATTTATAAAGAGTACATGTTGTTTATAAGAACCAGTAAATTTTGACTGAGGCTACAATGTTCTTATTTGATAGTGGTTATCAGAGATTTATAGTTCTTTACTTTAAAGGCTATAAAATTAGTATCGTCTTGTCATACATTTCTGAAATATGAGCTTTAGGAGAATTGTTCTCAATTTGCTCTTAATTTTTGCTAAAAATTAAGCATCGTATTCTAATATTCTTATTTCAGTTATAAACATTTTTTTGAATCGAGTGCGCGTAAGAGCTATAAAAACTGTTGCTAGGTTGGTTTAAACAGATTGTTCCTCAATAGTTTTCTGTTGACTTTTCAATGAATCTAAAAAATCTTTTTGCGATGAATTATATCTGAAAGGTCTAAGATAAAGATTACCTCTCCAATAATTAGCGATGGAAAGAGAATTCTGAAGTAAAGGTGTGTACACCAATCTGAAAATTGTAAACTAATTTATTTTACACTCCTGTCTCACAAATCCAATTTATGCTAAAATATATTACAATGTGATAAAAGTATTGGGCGTGGTGGATTGATAAAACGTCGTTGTGTGCCAGCTGGGAATCTCAAAGTCCCTCATTTTAATTCCCTTTTTTCTAAATTTTCCAATAATAAAATTATTTATGACTAATGGCTTCCGTGACCAGCAATCTTAAGTAGATTCATCAAAAAATCATAGTAATCCAAGCTGGCATTCAACGTCGTTTCAACGTTCATCTAGCGCTATATGGTGGACTTTGTGAATATTAGATAAGCGTTGAAACAATGTTGTGTACCAGCTGGGATCAAACTGTTAACACAACTTACTCTGTAATTGCTTCGGCAGCAAGATCTTTGAAAGGACGCAGTGCTGGAATGTCGTTTAATATATCTCCAGTTACTGAAAAAAAAAACGTTTCCGGCTTTTTTTATCTTTAAAGCAAAACCTGAAATTAGAGGGATCTCATAACTTCACATTAAGTTTCCAAAATCTTTTAGGAACACCTTAAATTCAAGTGGGTTCAAGATTCAACTTTCACTTACATCCGTATTGTCCAAAGATTGGGGAAGAGAGCACCACAAAATTGTCGACTCGATGGTTTTTGGTGAGCATCAAATAACCCATGCATACCACGCCTCCTGCGATGAATTGTGGGAAAAAAATATGATAGACAAACTCCATGTATAGATCGAGTTTGAAAAGTGGATCCTGTCAGATATGAATGTTTGGTAAATTTGGGACCCTGTCGGAAGGAAAATCAAAAACAGATTTCCCATTTTCACCCTGAAAAGGGGCAAAAAGACGAAATGTAGACAAAAGATTGAAAGATTTTCTAATTTCCACCCTGAAAATAGTCCAAAATCACCAAAAAACGACCCTGTTAGGTAAAAATGTTGAAAATTAGAAAATTAGGGACCCTGTCAGATATTAGGCTCTAAAAAAGGGACCCTGACCAGCGACACGCCCCCGTTCCGAATTTCGCCGGAGTACCTCCGTCGGGGATGTAGAGATGTCTCTCGCTAGTTCGAACTCGAACGGGTATTTTATTTGTTCCAGATTTGAACTATAGAAAGTATTTTGAAAGGGGTTTCTCCTTGAAGTCCGAATTAAACAAAGATTGGAAAAATAAAAGTTCGAATAAACGAGAGTCTAATGTAAGTTTTTTTAACCTTTCTGTTTCAGTCCTTTAAGCAAGTAAGATAGTAATTTTGCGACCGAAGGCTCCCTTTTAGTATAGCTGTCTACCCGAAGGTAGGGGAGGGTGCCACTCATTTCCCTGGATTTCTCCACTTACCCTTGATCCGTCTCTTTAGTTGCTGAGTATCAAGCAGAAAGGCATGAGGCATCAAGTACCATTTTGGGAATCTTTGGTATGACCCGGCTGGGGATCGAACCCATAACCTTGCGAACCGTAGCTGGATGCTCTACCTTCATGCTACGGTTGCATCAAACAAATCAGACCTTACCTTGTGAATGACAAATCAACTGAATATTATCAGAAGTATTATTTAAAACGTGATCGATAGCTTTATTAAACCATTCTAATTGTACGGTAATCGGATCCAAAGTGAATCTGCCGGGACTATAATGCAAATTGACAACGTCTGTTCCAGGGTGCGCTTTCTTGATATGTGGAACCATGGGTGCGAAGTCTGCTTCATCATTATTTAAACCATGAACACAAACAACTGTCTTATAACTTTCCACAAAATATTTGAGGTTTATTAGAAGCAACATAAGCCGGCTAAGCTCCATGTTCTGATTCTATTTTATTCTCTTTCAGACAATTCGTTTCCCTGTGTTTCCAAGACCCTTTATATTTTCTGCAATTGAGTGCTTTAAATCGTATGATCATAAGACTAGAATGTTTTCTTGCAATTTTTTAAAATGTAACATGATCTTGTACCCTTGAAATACGAGGATTATTTATATGTTCTGTTTATGCAAGCATGATTTGCTTATTAAGTGAAAGCAAATAATTCTATTTAGGTCACCATGAAACCAGAACGCCTGCGTGTAGTTTTTACACAAGCTCCGGATTGAAACTAAAATCTATCGCTAGATTTCAAAAAATGTAGTCCTCCACAAAGAGTCGCTAGACAATCCGTTCTCACGACTACAGCGCGTTGTATGCGCGTTTTGGATGGGAAATAAGTAGCTTCAATTTCTCTTGTCTATGTGAAGGGTTAAAGTTTTGCTTCTAGCCCTTCGGGCTTGAAACTCATTATATATCAAGTCAATCCTAGATCCTCATTCATGAGTTTTTAACAAACGGAATTCAAAACAGCGTCGTCCATTCACCGATAAAAGTCAATTCACAATCAAGACTATGAATTACACAATCGGATTTTTGCTGGTAAATGAAGTCATTTTATGGATTTGTTATCTGTAGCGATCACAAATCGTTTGAAATACATGAACTAACTATAAAATTTGACTCCCCTAATTCGATCTTCAAGGAACTAAAAATCTTATTCGAATCAGAGAAAGCTTCGAATTACATAGAGTAATGTAAACCATTTTCAAGCTGAGGGGATATTATTTTAGTTAGAATTACAGAAAGATTTGAATAATAGAAGTCCGAGTTAGAAAAAGTTGACTGTATTAGTTTCTGAGAGTAGGCCTTACCTTGTGAATGACAAATTAAGTGAAAATTTCCAACTAAATCATCTAACACCTTCTCGATAGCACGCCTAAATGATATCAATTGCACAGATAAAGGATCCAATGTGTATTGATTTGGACTATATGGCAAATTGACAACTCTTGTCCCAGGATGTACATCCTTTATATGACGAACCATCGGGTCAAAGCTGCCTTCATCTGAGTCTATACCATGCACTGTGACCACAGTCTGATAGCCATGTGCAAAATAGTTGGTATGAAATATACCTAACAAAATCAACGTTAACTCTACTACAAACATCTTTACGTTCTTGAGTGAACACTTTGTATATATTTTGTTGCTCTTAGATTAAATGTCATATTTGTATATCGTGTGATTAGAGCATGACACATTACAACGTGGTTATTTGAACAAGTATTTATGACAACTGTGAAGCAATCTTTGTTGACGTTTGTTATAAGAAAACTAATATTTCGATATGTTGTATCACGCAGTAGTGTAGTGGTTATCAGTCTTGACTTCCGTCTAGGAGGTCGGTGTTCGGTTCCCACTCGGTGCTGTGATTCACTTGGTAAGTGAATGTGCCTTCGTGCAGGCTAGACGATGCCATGTGAGGGGAATTGGGTAGACAGAAACTCAAGAAGCATGTCGATAACTGTGCTAGGTATCGATTCTACAATACATCGTGGATAAGGTGAGAGTGCGCTGGCCCTAGTGGTTTACACCGGATAACGCACTTAATCCAAAAAAATTGAGTGTCAGTGTCTCGCAAGCTGACAGGCAGTAAAAACTACAGCTTAAGACGGTTCTAACGCGACGATTCCTAGACCACTCGTCACAGATCTGGCATCCTATGTAAGGAGAAGCCAGTAATCATTAATATTTCACCAACAAAATTTTAAGAACAATCCGGACCTTCGAATGGTCAGTCATCTAAATTAGGGACAAGTTGGTAAAAATTGGGTACAATATTCAAAATGTTTCTGTTTTGTCCAAAAAATAAGAACAGAATTTGGACAACTTTAGTCTGAAAATGCAAAAAGATAAGGACAGCTAACATTCTCTATTATTGTACGCTTTTATTTGACATGGAAATGAATATAAAATTTATACTAAATGAATACATTCAGAAAGAAAAGACACTTTTTTATTCTGCTACTGGCAGTTTCATACCACTTTTGTGACAATCTTCAGCAACCTGCAGAATCGTTATGAAAAAGGCACTTTCATCTAGGAAAGTTTTTTGAAAGTAAACAAACTAATGTGAGTATGAGACCATAATCCAGTGGTAGGCAAATAGACTTTATCTGAATTTTTAATTTTTCTAAAAAAGCGATGCATTGTGGGATTGTTTCGAGTGTATTACAATAGAATTCCCTCGAGGAATTCCTAAGAGATTTCTATTGTAATACACTCGAAACAATCCCACAATACATCGCTTTTTTAGAAAAATCAAAAACTTTGATAAGGTCTATTGTGCGTTTTTCCGAGAATTGCATCAAACCAGTTCCTTACTTCAGAAAAATGAGAATAAAGTGAAAAAAATTGGTTTTAAATGATAGATTAGTCATTTCAGCTTATCAGCATTTACCAAATAATATCCAAATATGATATAAGCTGTCCAGCAAAGTTGTAATATAATTTGACTTCAACTACGTATTTCAGAGCTCTTTACCAAAAATAACAACTTTTCTGCACTCCAAAATATATGTTTTTGACTTTGGCAAGTTATTAGCCTCCAGCTCTTTGGCCGTCGTTCTAGTAAGGGTTTTTCAACAGCCTGATGACACGGTCTATTTCAGCATTATCAATCAAGGAACTTTATCCGGTGGCCTAATAACAATCGTTATTGTTGTCAATTATTTGTGAAAGTAGTTAAAAATCACACGAGTACCTCCATAAAGGAAAATCAACATTTTTGAGGCTTTCACTTCAGTGATGTTCATGACGTAATGTTTTCTACGGAAATACTCCGGTTTTGACAGTAGTGGCAGCCTTTAAACTAGACAAAAGTTGTATAAAATTTGCCACTACTGGCAAAAGCCGGAGTCTTTTCGTAGAAAACATTACGTCATGAACATCATGAATTCAGCAATGTAGCAAACATCGAGCGAGCTGACGGAAAAATGGTGACACAAGACTTTTGATCACGACCAAGAATTGAGGGAATCAGCGCCTGGTTGCGAAAAGATCACCTGCTGATGGTAGAGGTACTGGACTCGGTAACTTCGTTAGATCTGGTAAGTTCTGTAAATGTAATTTGAGTTCTTTTCTCACAGCTTTCACTTTCTCCAGCTTGCCCAAATATTCCTGAAACAAAAGACCACAAAATTATATGAGATAAAAAAAATAGACAGATTTTCGTCCTTTAGGTTCGTTCATAGTCCGTAGAAAAAACCCTCGTCTGGAAGCTTTGTTTCTTTCCATTGTTTCTTACTTGAACTTGCATTTGAGAAATTAGTTTGTTTTGCTCACTTTTTGAACATGTGATTAAATCATAAACCAATCTCAAGAGGAATACTTGGTAAAGCAATCAAAAACTGAGCAAATCGATTTTTATCTTTTGATATTAGCAAAGGAAAAAGCTAACAAAAAGTTAAAACAATATGTTTCCAGACCAATGCTTTTTTATACGGACTATGGTTCGTCCAAATTTAGAAAGAAAGAAGAAAAAGATTGAAAGGTGAAAAGTTTCATATTACTAATATTCCCCTTCAAAGTTTAAAATGAATATCGATGTTTTTGATATTTCAGAGTGTAATTTTAAAATTGCATGCATCAGAGCGAACCCATTGCACTTTATGTGAACTTATTGGACGTGTTGGTTGGTTTGCAATGGAGAATATTAAAGGTTTAATTTTTACATAAGCGTTCTCGTTTCATATCAGACACATATCTCATTTTATTCCTCTTTCTGACCAATCTTGCTCCACATCCGTGTCAATTCAATGTGAAAAAGCTTGTAAATTTAAACTGATGAGTGACCGGAAACGATATCACTCTTATTTTAAAAAACAAAACCTTTAAGAACAATTTGATTTAAAAGATTCAACTGACTGACGACTTACATCAATTTTATTTTCGGTTTGTGAGATTTGATATCGTTGCATTGTTGTATAATCGAGCAACATTTTGCGCGTTTGTTCGCGATCAACTTGTTCCACTGATAAACGTGTATTGTATTCTTGGAGTAGTGCGCATGCGCTGTTGATCTTCTCCTGTAAATGTCGAGCTGATTCCAAATCTATGGTAAAAGTTTATAGGATAATCATTTAAGGTATCTCCTACCATTTGCTTACAAAGCTTAACCAAAAGGAAGAATAGCTTTTTTGAGGAATTCTATCTTAGAATTTCTACTTCATCAGCATAAGAAGGCGCCTCCTTTCTATTGTATAGCATAAAAAAAAGAATATCTTTAAAAAGTTATTTCACATTTTTCCGCTAAATCTTAGCTTGGAGGATTCGAACTGTGAATGACCGAATCAAGTTTGGTATCACAGTAGAGGCTCTTTAACTCGAACACGTACGGGGGACTTACATTTGCTCGAGTTATGGAATTTTCGAGTTATTGAGACTGGTTTATAAGGCATTATTTAGAAGGGGACAAGAAAAACTGTTCGAATTAAGTAGAAATTCTACTAACAGAGGTTTCGGTTCTAGAGACTTGACTGAATTTTCGAATTCGAAAAGGTCTTCTTTACTTCAAATACAGGAATCGTAATTTTTTTGTAAGCATGATTTTGCATCCTAAACTGGATCAATTTTCAATTTTTAGTAAGTAATCCAAAAACGCATCGCGAATTGCGAAATGCGATACGCTAATTCGATCCCTGAAATACCTTCAACTTTGTCAATATAAGTAGGATCAGTGACTTCAGTCGGTAAGTTGGCAATCTTTTCACGAACAACTGCATCCTGGGTAGCCGAATGTTCGAGTTCTTGTAGACGTAACACCAATTCATCCGGCTGGAACAAAAAAATATTAAAACATTTTCCGTAATCTTAGATTTTTAATGTACAGTCAATTCTCTCTAATTCGATTTTTAAGAGCAATATGATTTTCATCGAATAAGGGGAGCATATCGAATAGTAGAACGTCGAATAAGAGAGCATCAACTGTGCTTCTAGTCGGGTAGGTTCCAATCGTGTCAGGAGTAAAATGTCGAAAACCAATGAAGCATTTTAGAGGTTTTATTGTCAAATCAAAAAGGAATCGCAGTAATTATTAATCTGGAAATCTTTGACCTGTAAGTAAGTCTGCGACTGCAGTCGGAAGCGACCGGAAGGCTTCTCTTTAGATAGCTATCTACCCGAAGGTAGGGTAGGGCGCAACTCTTTTTCCCTGGATTGCTCCACTTAGCCTTGATCCTTCTCTTAATTGCTGAGAATCAAGCAGAGAGGCATCAAGTACCATTTTGAGAATCTTTGGTATGACCCGGTTGGGGGTTGAACACACAACCTTGCGTTCACCTTCAGTGTTGTCGTCTTAAAACTGGAACATTAAAATACTTTTTAGTAAAGGTGTAAATGAAATGAACATACGTCCGGAGGGTGGTCAGGAGGGTGTATTGGGGCGACAGTTGTGGCGGTGGCGAGCTCATCAGTAGTGGTCATCATGAATTCGGATTCATCTATTGGCATTTGATCCAAAGGAGGTGTGGTGCTCGCATCTTGCTTTTCACCACCACCTGTAGAGGATAGAAAAGAAAGAAATGTACCCACATTGAAAAACAGGTTCAGTTATGCTGACCTATCTTTTAGAATTAACTGAAAATAAAAATGAAAATGAAGTACACAACCAACCCAGAAGAATGACCCATGGCCAAAACTCAATTATAGGCTTAATATGATATGCTTAATTTTTCATACAGGTCTCAGTATGCTTAAACATTACGCTCATAAAAGCATGTACTTTCAAAGGTTGCTACAAGAAGTATAAAACCCAGTAAATAAAAATAAAGTCATTGGTAAGACCTTGCTGGTGTCTCCATGACTCGAATACGTACGGGGGACACAAATTTGTTTGAATTATGGAAGTTTCGAGTTATGGAGTAAACTTTATAAGGTATAGTTAACTGAAGGGACAAGAGAAATTGTTGAGTTAACCCTTTAACAACCGATGACGAGATATCTCGTCATCGCGTTCCGTGCCAAAAATACTGATGCCGAGATACATCGTCATCGCGTTCCGTGCCAAAAATACTGATGACGAGATAACTCGCAATTATTTGGTGGGGGGGGGGTGCGGGTTTCGAAAAAGTCGTTTCGTTCTTAAGTTATAGAAGTGAGCCCCCAATAAACTTTTTGACGATATATTTCGTCATTCAGTCACGAACCCTCAAACAAGGTTATGATGAGAGATCTCGTCATCAGTATTTTTGGCATGGCACGTAAAAAAGCCGCGGTATTTTAAGAACAGTCAGTAGAAAAAGCCGGCGGTATTTTAGGCACGGACAAATAAAAAGACGCAGTCGTTAAAGAGTTAAGGAGACATTCCAGTTATAGCGGTTCGAATTAAAGAGTCTTCATTGTATCTTTTTCATACGTATAAATTGATTGTCTTCTAACCGATAGCTTGTTGTATAGTGGAAAGGAAGTCTTCTTCGAAAACATTCCGCTCGGTCCAGATCCCATGCATTCGTTTCAAAGCATTAGCCAATTTATCGTCTGCAGTACTGAAAAAAAAGAATGAGTCAAAAATTATTAGTGACATTGTTTTCAGTGCTTTTACTATCTGTTACTATCATTAACTTCAAATTTTTTATCAAAATTTAATTCTTAAAAAATCAGAAGATACTATACTACACTGTCAGTGCGTTTTATTTTTTAAAAGAAAATAAATTTAGATATTTGGCTCTGCAGATCTACTTGTACTGATGAGCACTCCTCGAAAATATTCATTTACCTATAATTAGGTGATACGAAAAAATTCCCCAGGCTCTCCCTACGGACCCCTATATCATACTGGTAAGAGAAAGGAACCGGAAAAAAAGTTAAAAGTTATTTTAGAACTGCAAACAAAAGAATTTCACAAGCTTCCCAAAATCTAATGTTCTATAACTAAATAAAAATCCAGAGGTTTTTGGTTATGGAGTTGAAAATTATTAAGCACTACAGTGTGTCCCAAAAAAATAAGTATAAAGTCACAAAATTTGGCATAAATTATGAGGATTTTACTTATACATAAAAATGTGTCTGCTTTTTTCGGGAGACACTGTTTTTCCAAAGACCATGTCATGTTGAAAAACTCCATTACCAGTACAATGCCAAGAAGATATTTACAATATGATTATTATATTAATTATACAGAATGAGCGATTGTTTTGATGTTGGTGTCAGTAATCCCAAAAAACTTTCTTGTGGTATTCCACTCATGACCTTAAGTCTATTTTCGATTATGATTGGTTCACCTAGACTTTCATCATGACATTTTCTTTACAAAAAGGTCTATCTATTTTAGAATAGAGGAGCTTACTTACTATTTACAATATGATTATTATACAGAGTTTGTTTTGGTGTTGGAGTCAGTGGTCCCAAAGCACTATCCTAAAGTCTATTTTCGATTATGATTGGTTCACCTAGACTTTCATCATGACATTTTCTTTACAAAAAGGTCTATCTATTTTAGAATAGAGGAGCTTACTTACTATATACAATATGATTATTATATCAACTATACAGAGTATATGGTTGTTTTGGTGTTGGAGGCAGTGGTCCCAAAGCACTATCCTAAAGTCTATTTTCGATTATGATTGGTTCAACTAGACTTTCATCATGACATTTTCTTTACAAAAAGGTCTATCTATTTTAGAATAGAGGAGCTTACTTACTATTTACAATATGATTATTATATCAACTATACAGAATATATCGTTGTTTTGGTGTTGGAGGCAGTGGTCCCAAAGCACTAAATTCTAGTTTCGATTATTATTGGTTCACCTAAACTTTAATCATTTTTAAAATGAAATCATCTTTACAAAAAAGGTATATCTATTTTAGAATAGAGGAGCCTACTTACTGTATACAATGGTTGACAGCACCAAGCATGACAATACGAAACTCTTGGTTGAACTCTGTTCCTTTCTTTCGACTGTTCTGTAAAACATCATTAGCCAGATACATCAACGCTAACTTCTTCTTGACTTTGGCTGCCAAAAATTAAAGTATGAATTATTCTATTGATTTTTGTTCTTTCATTTTCTTTGTCATTAGACTATACAATACAAAATATTTGACGATATGGTTTGCAAACCAGTAAATAATTTTCTTTCTGTAAATATCGCTACCAGGGGGGGGGGGTCAGTACTAAAATCTCAGACATCATGACATTTAGTGACGTGGTGGTACTGCAAAAAAGCTCAAAAATAATTTTAGTACCATGTGTACTAAAATACCAAAAAGAGTGGTCCCTTAAAGAAATTTTTGAAAAATCTTAGTATTTTGTTCTAAAATCAGCCAAAATGGAGCATTTTTTTAACAATTTTGGAAAAAATTTGATTTTTTTTTTCAGGAATTTTCAAAAAAATCTTCAGAAATCTTTCAGAATTTTTCCACTTTTTTAAATATTTTTTAAAAATATTTTTATGTACAGTTCAGCACAGTTTAGTAATAAAATTATATTATTTTGCAGATTGATGCACTAAATTCAACTAGGTTTGTAACAATGACCCCATTTTAGTAAATTTAAAGCCGCCAAAGGGCAAAATATGGGTGTTATCTATGTTAAATTGGTCAAAATAATTTTAGTACATGTGTACTAAAATAACATTTTCGAAAAATAGGTGGTGGTATGTCAAAAATTAGCGAAAATCCTTTTAGTACTCATGTATGTCTTACATTTTAGTACTGACCCCCCCTGTCGCTACTCAAGCTGATAATAAATTGAAAAAGCCTGGCAATACATTGTACAGTTTATTATGTAGCCCTAACGTAATGTGTTTTTTTTCAATAAAATTACTCTTTGTGCTATAAAGCATATATAATATCCATACCTTTAAGGAGATCTTTCAACCAATGTTTGACGATAATTTTTGCACTTTTTCTGTGATGGATACACCACAAGGAGAGTGTTTGGATGCTCTGTTGAGACATGGTTAAAGCTTTCACTCGCTTCTCCAAATGTGAAGTTGAGAAGGATGACATGCTTATTTTTTATTTTTTACTATTATTAAAATTAGAAAATAACAAACATTTTCGATAGTACATTTTGGTAAAAAAAACAACAACTGAGATGATGATTCCTTAAAGGGAATTTTCAATAGACTTTTAAAGGTTTTATTTTCACATAAGTGTGCTCCCGTTTCATATCAGACACATATCTTATATCAGGAGGGTGTCTCCCTATTGTTATATTGTGCTGATTTAAAATAATAAGTGTTTTGTCTTGCACGTCAGTTGGTGAGTATTTTATAAAGACATTCAGTAACAAAAACGAAACATCAAAATTAGTTTGAGAATAATCCCAAAACTTTATTTTCCCTTCAATTATTATTAATAAATTGCATCCTACGTTTCCATAGCCCTACTAAAATGTGGAAGAAAAAAGTACTTCCAAATATGTTTTACAATGCACCTATATAACAATAATAAATCAAATCCATTTTTTAGTTTTTTTTCTCAAAAATAAATATCATTAAAATTACTGCATAAATTTTTTTCTTTGAAAGATTGCATATTTAGCACATCTACCAATCATTGAAAAAAATTATTGCTTATTTTCATCTTTTCGTTTTTGTTCCGAGTTGGCAATATTTTCTGCAACTTTGCGTTCTTGACCTGGTTTGGCGCCCGAGCTACTTTGCGCTTTTGCACCTTGGTTGGCTTCTTTTTTGGACTTTCCTTTCCTTGATGAAGATTCTGCATGGAATTTGTCGTCATAATTATACTCTTCGTACTCGTCAGCCATCTTTACTGCAAAGTAAACAAAAATACTGTAAATATTGTGTGTCTGGAAAAAAGCAGAGAATAATTCATTAAAAGAAATTTAATTCTTCTCTTATCCTTTAAAATGAGTTTGCTAATGGAGATCAGAATTGTTAATATCATTTGCTCAATCTATAGACGTTCAATTTTAACGTTTTTAAGAAATAAAATCAAGAAAATAGATCACAAAAAATTGTGATGAAAAAAAAAATTTTATACAAGACACTATATAATAGTTGTAATCTTACGAACTGTTCTTATAACAGACAATATAAAATTTCCACAAGCTTTTTAATTTGACGCTCCTTCGTGTATTAATTTCCTTTGTTTGTATATAGCATATTCCCAAATGACATTTTCTCTACGTTTTCTTTATACTAGGGTAATTAATTTTAATTATTAGGCAATTATTTTATGCCATACTATCTCCGATTCTTTCACGCTTGTGACTTCTGAATTCATTCTAATTTTGATTTGATGGGAGAAAGTTGTTTTTGACATGAGTTGATTTCTCAAGAAATTCAGTGGAAATTTATCGTTTTCCCTATGGCAAAGTATCTTTTATCCAGCTTCTTGTTGTAGTGATTACTCGCCTTTAGTTATCACTACCTTTCTGGTCAGCATCTACACAGCATCTCACTCGTAGCCAGCTGGTGAGTTTTTCTGCTGTTTTCATTTTGTTCTTTCTCATAGGCTTTAGGTTAGGTTTTTGTCTGGCCTCTGGTCTTCTCTGTTTGGCCTCATTTTTCTCTTTTCTGTTTGGCATTTTTCTGTTTTACACATTTTTAGGTTAAGTTAAGTTAGGATTTAAGTTCTAGAATTTTCTGTAAGTTTGTCATTCATTTTTCTCATATTTATCTCAGTTTAATCATTTCCGTTAATTAGTCAATTAGTCATATTTTCTCTAATTAGGATCAAATTTTGTCTTGTCAAATATTTATGAATTTTCGTTTTTCTTTCTTCATTTAGTTTGAATATATCTATTCTCGCATTCGACCCTCTCGCGTCAAGATTATTTCGGACACACCCCAGGTGCGATGCACTAGGCCCACATTCAAACAGATTCTTCTACTTTGCTCATTCGTCCGAATCGTTTCTTCATTCCGGAACATCGTTCTCTCCGGATCAACTCATTTCTCCGGACTAACTCATCTCTCCGGACTAACTCGGATCAACTCGTCACTTCGGAACTCGTACAACTCGTCACTCCGGAACTCGTACAACTCGTCACTCCGGAACTCGTACAACTCGTCACTTCGGAACTCGTACAACTCGTCACTCCGGAACTCGTACAACTCGTCACTTCGGAACTCGTACAACTCGTCACTCCGGAACTCGTACAACTCGTCACTCCGGAACTCGTACAACTCATCACTCCGGAACTCGTACAACTCGTCACTCCGGAACTCGTATCATAATTCCGGAACTACTCAACATTTCCAAACCAACTGTCCGTTCACTGTATGTCCAACTTACGTCAGACAAAGAGAGTGGATTACCGTGAGCTCCACCGGACTGGTCAAGTTACCTACATCACTCACGTTGCAGCCGACGCTGACACTGAAGCTGACGCCAACATTCAATCATCAACTGAGGCCCCACCTCCTCCAACTAACGACATGTCAGAAGAAGACAGCAACGAAATCCACAGTCTTATCGACGAAGCAAACGATCATATCGATGAATTCATAGTCGAAGACTGCCCTCTTTCCGAGATCTCGAGATCCATCGACTTCCTTGAAAATCTTCGCAAGGTTCTTCGAGACAAAGCACGTGCTGCCAAGATCGATCTTGTGGCCAACACTCATCCACTAGCTGTTTTGACCAATACAGGCTTGTTCAATATCAGGACATGTCTTACCAAAGCAAAAGCCCAGAAGAATACACTCATCGCAGCTGACACTAAACCAATCATCTTACCGTCTACAAACGACGATCTTCCTGCTGCATTCATCATCAAAGACATCAACCAAAACCTGAAAGAAGTCAAAACCTTCATTACTCAAGATGTCACTGATATCACCAAGGTTACTGATAAACAACTGATTCAAATCAAGAAAGACATTCCCAGTGTTTTCGACAAGTTAGACAAGATCGCCTTGAAGTATGAGAAACTTTTACAACTGACAATTGTTGATGAGACCATTCTGGCAGAAGTCCCAAAGATTGATAAACTTTATGAGACTTTAAATTCCTTCAAATCTGACTTTGCATCCAAAGTGAGCACAGAGTACAACAAGAGAGAGCTTGACAAGAACTATGACACAAAGCTTTTGCATATCAAGCTTGATAAATTCAGTGGTTATGATTCAGCCACTGACTTCTACACATTTCGCAACAACTTCGAGAAGCTCCATCTTATCAACACACCAACTCGACTGCTTCCTGACCTGCTCAAGAACAATTATCTATCCGAGCCAGCTCTCAGCCTTGTCAAATCATTTGATACCATTGACGAAATATGGACCAAACTGGAGAATGCTTATGGCAATACCAAAACAATGCTTCACAAGAAACTCCAGACTCTGTCCCTATCCGAACTCAAGTCGTCACGTGATCCTGAAAAACTTGTTCATTCGTTAAGCAAGTTTAAGAACATCATTCGTGAAGCCATGTCACTTGCCAAGAAGCTACTTGCCAATCTCTACTTCAGCAATGCCCTATCGGACATCTATCAACAACTTGGTGATGGACGATTCACAAGATTCCTTGCAACAATCGACGACAAGCCCAACGAAAAGGAGACATGGGAAAGACTGCTTGTCTTTCTCGACAAAGAGGAACATCTCAACCAACAGAAGCTTCTCATTCAAGGACCAAAAAGCGACAAGAAATCGTCAGATGGCCAAAGACAGGGACCCAGCAAACCAAACAAACGAGATTCTTATCATGGTGAACCTAAACGACACCAAAACAATTGTCAACTCTGTGGGGAATCGCCAACACCTGATCAACATCGTCAATCCAACGGTCCAAATGGTATGAAGATCATTCAATATTACACCTGTCTCAAGTTTGTCGAAAGCACACCAGCTGCTCGTCTATCATCTATCAAAGCCAAAGGCTTCTGCACACAATGCCTCCTTCCAGGTGCAGATGCAACATCAGAGAAGCACAAGAATGGAAAGTGTCAACGAGAATTTGTATGCCCTCATCCCAGTCATCAAATGTATCCAATGAAGCGTCACGTACTCGTCTGTGAAGACCACAAGGAAGATCAGCAAAACAAGGACATCCTCAATCGGTTCAAAGCAAGATGTTTGAGGAGTGCACACCTGCCAGACTTCTCAAAACAGATCAAGCTATCATTCTTCACCAATTCCTACTCATCAAAGACTCTACCTTCCTGTGAAGACTCCGTCCCAGACAAAGGAATCTACAAGCTTCAAACAATGACAGTCAATGGCAATCGAATCAATGCTTTCTTCGACGATGGATGTAGCGATTTCATCATTTCAGCCAAAGCAGTCACGTTACTTGGCCCTGCAGCAAAACTCGTCAATCAAGAACAGATCACTGTCGGTGGACTTGGAGAATCCGTCACCAAATCAACACGTGGTACCTACCAAGTCAACCTTCCAATGCACGATGGTGAGATCATTTCTTTAATTGGTATCTGCCTCGACAGAATCACCTCTACCTTTCCTTACTATCCATTGATTGACGTTGAGCAAGAGATTCATCAAGACTACAAGAACAACCATTCTCAAGGATCGAGAGAGTTGCCAAAACTCCCTCCTGCAGTTGGTGGCGACACCCATCTCATGTTTGGCATCAAGTACCTTCGTTACTTTCCAAAGCTCGTCTACCAGATGGAATCAGGGTTATCGTTGTTCGAATCACCCTTCCTCAATTCAGATGGTGGTGGACGTGGAGTAGTTGGTGGTCCACACAAGGTTTTCACCCAAATCCATGATGGATACTTCACAACTCAATCATTCTTCATCAATCGTGGACCCAATCATTTCAACAACGAAGTTCCACTCCTTGGCTACTACAGCGACTTTTCTCAATCAATTGACTCCAGCGACACTCAAGCTCATCTTACATCACGACAGCGTCTCTTCGAGCTAGCAGAGACAACCGGAAGTGAAATCACCTACCGTTGCCCAGTATGCAGAACCTGCAACCAATGCAAGAACCACGATGAATACGAAACAATCAGCTTGAGAGAAGAAGTTGAACAACACATCATTGATTCGTCAATCACTCTCAATCATGACGAGTCATCCATCACCGCAATTCTACCGTTCATATCAGATCCAAAGAGACTTGCAAACAACAAAACCAAAGCAATAAAAGTCTACAACCAACAGCTACGAAAGCTAAATCTACCAATCAATGTTAAGGACAAACAAGATATCTTGGATTCTGAGTCGAAACTCCAAAGACTTGGGTATGTCGATTACCTAAGGAATCTTCCTGAAGCAACACAACAATATCTTCGTGACCATACCACTCAATACTACATCCCTTGGCGTGCTGTATGGAAAGGGAACTCGTTGAGCACACCGTGCAGGGTGGTGTTCGATGCATCTCAACCCACGTCATCAGGATACAGCTTAAATGATCTCCTCGCCAAAGGAAGAAATAATCTCAACAAATTGCAAGAAGTCGTTATTCGCTGGTTCACACATCAAGTTGCAATACACACCGACATCAGTAAGATGTACAATACCATCAAACTTGACGAATCCAATTGGTGTTTCCAAAGATACATCTGGGAACCTAACCTTGACCCAACAAAGCTTCCAGAAGAAAAGATAATCAAAACCCTGATTTATGGAGTTCGTTCGTCAGGGAATCAAGCAGAACATGGACTTCGCAAGATCGCCGACCTGTCAAAGGAGGATTATCCAAAAGTCAACGATGTTGTTCATAATGACGTGTACGTAGACGATTGCCTGTCTGGGGAGACGGGACGCACCCAAGCTCATTCACTTGCTAACAATCTCGAAGTCGTTCTCAGCAAAGGAAACTTTCGACTCAAAGGTGTTGCATTTTCTGGAGAAGAACCAAACGAAAGCCTCACTGACGATGGAGAGACGATCCATGTAGCTGGTATGAAGTGGTTTCCAAAGGAGGACACAATCTCACTCAACCTTGGAGAATTAAATTTCGCCAAGAAAACTCGTGGAAAGAAACCCACCAATACAGAAGGAATCATACCGTCAAGACTAACCAGACGTCATTGCTGCTCAAAAGTTGGCGAAATCTTCGACTTGACGGGCAAAATCACACCAATCGTCGCCTCAATGAAGATCGACATGCAAGATCTCACACTCAGAAAGTTGGATTGGGACGACAAAATTCCAGACGAGCTACGACCACTATGGGAGTCTAATTTCGAGATGATTAAAGAGCTTGGAGACCTACGTTTCAATCGTGCTATCATTCCCATCGATGCAACCAGCCTTGATGTTCAAACACTAGACTTTGGAGATGCAAGCAAACGAATGATCTGTGTTTGTATCTACGTGCGTTTCAAACGTCGAATTGGAACATACTCCTGCCAACTGGTTCTGGGAAGATCAAAAGTAGTTCCAAAAGGAATGACATTACCCAGAGCTGAACTCTTCGCTTCATTGACCAGCACATACACAGGAGAAATCGTTCGTCGCTCGTTCAAGAATCTCAACATTCAACAGAAATTCAAATTTACCGACAATCAAATCTCTCTCTTCTGGATAACCAATCCAGAAAAATCACTTACTCAATGGGTAAGAAATCGTGTGATCGAAATCCTGAGGTTCACAAAGATCGAAGAATGGTTCTTTGTTGAAAGTCATGACATGGTTGCTGACATTGGAACGCGTCGAGGAGCTACCATAAAGGACGTCAACCAAGATTCTGTGTGGATCAACGGATACCCATGGATGAGCCTTCATTCAGACAACTTTCCAACATTACGACCTGACCAAATCAGACTCAGTGATACAGATTCAGCTGAGATCAAGAAAGAAATGGACGTCTTCTACGTGGGAAGAACATCTCCAGCATCATCACAAATCAAAGATCATTATGCTTTCTCGTCATACCTAATCGATCCAAACCGATTCTGGTTCACCACAGTCGTTCGAATTCTGGCGTATGTTCATCGATTTTTAAGAATCATTCGTGCCAGAAGGGACCTCCGAAAGTCCTTGGAAGCTACTAACCAAGATGTCAGTGCCCATCCACTTATGCAATCTCCCAAAATCATAAGTTTCAACACCATTCCAATCCTCACTGAAGACGAGATAATCAATTCAGAATTGTACTTCTACAGAATTGCCACAAAAGAAATCTATCAGTTCATAAAGCCAAAAAAGTACGAAAAGTTCACCAAATCGTCTGATGGCATTTTAATTTATACTGGACGAATCCTACCATCTGATCAAATCACCATTGTTGGGAAGTTTACTTCAACCATGAAAGACCTTGCCCAAGATACATTTTGCGTGCCAGTTGTCACCAAGGATTCCCCAATAGCCATCAGCATCGCCATGGATACACATTGGAATCATCCTTCATGTCGTCATTCTGGTGTCGAGACTACACTCAGGTATATCTTGAAAAGGGTATACATCATTGAGGGTCGTTCATTGGTGAAGCACATCAGAAGAATTGTCAACGGTGCAGATATCTACGAAAGAAGGAAATCCAAGTTGTTATGGGACCAATGTCAACAGCAAACCTCACAATCGCTCCAGCGTTTTACTCAACACAGATCGACTTGTCTGGACCTTATTTGTCTTTCTCACCTCAAAACAAAAGAAAGACAGTGAAAATTTGGTTAACAGTCTTTTGCTGCTGTTCAACGTCGGCAGTTTCAATCAAGGTCATGGACGACTACTCCACCGATGCATTCTTACAGTCATTCATTCGTTTTGCATCCAATCATGGTTATCCAAAGAAGTTGTTCTGTGACGGAGGTAGCCAAATCGTCAGTGGTTGTGAGAACATGAAATTGGACTTCCAAGATCTTCAATCCAAGATTCATCGTCAAGCCAAGGTCGAGTTTTCGATTTGTCCTGTCGGAGGACACAACGAACATGGGAAAGTGGAAAGGAAAATTAAAGAAATCAACCGATCAATCGAAAAGAATGTACATAAAGAAAAATTATCATTGCTTCAGTGGGAGACACTTTCTGCAGTCATTGCCAACACCATCAATGATCTACCCATTGGAGTCAACAGCAAAGTCGAAAATGACATTCTCGATCTCATCACTCCCAATCGTCTACTACTTGGAAGAAATAATGATCGTAGTCCTGTCGGAGATATGATGGTAACCACAAAACCATCAAGAATGATTCAAGGAAACCAACAAATCTACGATGCATGGTTCGAATCGTGGCTCCTAAATCATGTACCGAACCTCATGGACCAGCAGAAGTGGTTTACCAGTAACCATAACATTCAAATAGGAGATATCGTGCTATTTAAAAAGTCAGATTCATCTATCTCAAAGACGTACCAATACGGTATAATCGCAAGCATCCAACCTGGAAAAGATGGTGTAATTCGGAAAGTCTCAGTTCGTTACTGCAATGCAAGTGAGAATACAAGTCGTGAAACGTTTCGTTCCATTCGAGATCTCGTTTTGATCAAGTCTATCGACGAAAGTGATGTCTTCGAGGAATTGGCTGGAATGATGTGATTGTTTATGTTTGTCGTTTATTGGTATTGTTCTTGAAATTTATATCCTCCTGGGGGAGTGTAATCTTACGAACTGTTCTTATAACAGACAATATAAAATTTCCACAAGCTTTTTAATTTGACGCTCCTTCGTGTATTAATTTCCTTTGTTTGTATAGTAGAATATGCTCGTTTCCATAGCCCTACTAAAATGTGGAAGAAAAAAGTACTTCCAAATATGTTTTTACAATGCACCTATATAACAATAATAAATCAAATCCATTTTTTAGTTTTTTTTCTCAAAATAAATATCATTAAAATTACTGCATAAATTTTTTTCTTTGAAAGATTGCATATTTAGCACATCTACCAATCATTGAAAAAATTATATTGCTTATTTTCATCTTTTCGTTTTGTGTTCCGAGTTGGCAATATTTTCTGCAACTTTGCGTTCTTGACCTGGTTTGGCGCCCGAGCTACTTTGCGCTTTTGCACCTTGGTTGGCTTCTTTTTTGGACTTTCTTTCCTTGATGAAGATTCTGCATGGAATTTGTCGTCATAATTATACTCTTCGTACTCGTCAGCCATCTTTACTGCAAAGTAAACAAAAATACTGTAAATATTGTGTGTCTGGAAAAAAGCAGAGAATAATTCATTAAAGAAATTAATTCTTCTCTTATCCTTTTAAAATGAGTTTGCTAATGGAGATCAGAATTGTTAATATCATTTGCTCATCTTAGACGTTCAAGTTTAAACGTTTTTTAAGAATAAAATCAAGAATATATCACAAAAAATTGTGATGAAAAAAAAATTTTATAAAGACACTATATAATAGTTGTAATCTTACGAACTGTTCTTATAACAGACAATATAAAATTCCACAAGCTTTTTAATTTGACGCTCCTTCGTGTATTAATTTCCTTTGTTTGTATATAGCATATTCCCAAATGACATTTTCTCTACGTTTTCTTTATACTAGGGTAATTAATTTTAATTATTAGGCAATTATTTTATGCCATACTATCTCCGATTCTTTCACGCTTGTGACTTCTGAATTCATTCTAATTTTGATTTGATGGGAGAAAGTTGTTTTTGACATGAGTTGATTTCTCAAGAAATTCAGTGGAAATTTATCGTTTTCCCTATGGCAAAGTATCTTTTATCCAGCTTCTTGTTGTAGTGATTACACGCCTTTAGTTATCACTACCTTTCTGGTCAGCATCTACACAGCATCTCACTCGTGGCCAGCTGGTGAGTTTTTCTGCTGTTTTCATTTTGTTCTTTTTCATAGGCTTTAGGTTAGGTTTTGTCTGGCCTCTGGTCTTCTCTGTTTGGCCTCATTTTTCTCTTTTCTGTTTGGCATTTTTCTGTTTTACACATTTTTAGGTTAAGTTAAGTTAGGATTTAAGTTCTAGAATTTTCTGTAAGTTTGTCATTCATTTTTCTCATATTTATCTCAGTTTAATCATTTCCGTTAATTAGTCAATTAGTCATATTTTCTCTAATTAGGATCAAATTTTGTCTTGTCAAATATTTATGAATTTTCGTTTTTCTTTCTTCATTTAGTTTGAATATATCTATTCTCGCATTCGACCCTCTCGCGTCAAGATTATTTCGGACACACCCCAGGTGCGATGCACTAGGCCCACATTCAAACAGATTCTTCTACTTTGCTCATTCGTCCGAATCGTTTCTTCATTCCGGAACATCGTTCTCTCCGGATCAACTCATTTCTCCGGACTAACTCATCTCTCCGGACTAACTCGGATCAACTCGTCTTCGGACTCCGGAACTCGTACAACTCGTCACTCCGGAACTCGTACAACTCGTCACTCCGGAACTCGTACAACTCGTCACTCGGAACTCGTACAACTCGTCACTCCGGAACTCGTACAACTCGTCACTCCGGAACTCGTACAACTCGTCACTCCGGAACTCGTACAACTCGTCACTCCGGAACTCGTACAACTCGTCACTCCGGAACTCGTACAACTCGTCACTCCGGAACTCGTATCATAATTCCGGAACTACTCAACATTTCCAAACCAACTGTCCGTTCACTGTATGTCCAACTTACGTCAGACAAAGAGAGTGGATTACCGTGAGCTCCACCGGACTGGTCAAGTTACCTACATCACTCACGTTGCAGCCGACGCTGACACTGAAGCTGACGCCAACATTCAATCATCAACTGAGGACCCACCTCCTCCAACTAACGACATGTCAGAAGAAGACAGCAACGAAATCCACAGTCTTATCGACGAAGCAAACGATCATATCGATGAATTCATAGTCGAAGACTGCCCTCTTTCCGAGATCTCGAGATCCATCGACTTCCTTGAAAATCTTCGCAAGGTTCTTCGAGACAAAGCACGTGCTGCCAAGATCGATCTTGTGGCCAACACTCATCCACTAGCTGTTTTGACCAATACAGGCTTGTTCAATATCAGGACATGTCTTACCAAAGCAAAGCCCAGAAGAATACACTCATCGCAGCTGACACCAAACCAATCATCTTACCGTCTACAAACGACGATCTTCCTGCTGCATTCATCATCAAAGACATCAACCAAAACCTGAAAGAAGTCAAAACCTTCATTACTCAAGATGTCACTGATATCACCAAGGTTACTGATAAACAACTGATTCAAATCAAGAAAGACATTCCCAGTGTTTTCGACAAGTTAGACAAGATCGCCTTGAAGTATGAGAAACTTTTACAACTGACAATTGTTGATGAGACCATTCTGGCAGAAGTCCCAAAGATTGATAAACTTTATGAGACTTTAAATTCCTTCAAATCTGACTTTGCATCCAAAAGTGAGCACAGAGTACAACAAGAGAGAGCTTGACAAGAACTATGACACAAAGCTTTTGCATATCAAGCTTGATAAATTCAGTGGTTATGATTCAGCCACTGACTTCTACACATTTCGCAACAACTTCGAGAAGCTCCATCTTATCAACACACCAACTCGACTGCTTCCTGACCTGCTCAAGAACAATTATCTATCCGAGCCAGCTCTCAGCCTTGTCAAATCATTTGATACCATTGACGAAATATGGACCAAACTGGAGAATGCTTATGGCAATACCAAAACAATGCTTCACAAGAAACTCCAGACTCTGTCCCTATCCGAACTCAAGTCGTCACGTGATCCTGAAAAACTTGTTCATTCGTTAAGCAAGTTTAAGAACATCATTCGTGAAGCCATGTCACTTGCCAGAAGTTCAACATCGAGAACTCTACTACTTCAGCAATGCCCTATCGGACATCTATCAACAACTTGGTGATGGACGATTCACAAGATTCCTTGCAACAATCGACGACAAGCCCAACGAAAAGGAGACATGGGAAAGACTGCTTGTCTTTCTCGACAAAGAGGAACATCTCAACCAACAGAAGCTTCTCATTCAAGGACCAAAAAGCGACAAGAAATCGTCAGATGGCCAAAGACAGGGACCCAGCAAACCAAACAAACGAGATTCTTATCATGGTGAACCTAAACGACACCAAAACAATTGTCAACTCTGTGGGGAATCGCCAACACCTGATCAACATCGTCAATCCAACGGTCCAAATGGTATGAAGATCATTCAATATTACACCTGTCTCAAGTTTGTCGAAAGCACACCAGCTGCTCGTCTATCATCTATCAAAGCCAAAGGCTTCTGCACACAATGCCTCCTTCCAGGTGCAGATGCAACATCAGAGAAGCACAAGAATGGAAAGTGTCAACGAGAATTTGTATGCCCTCATCCCAGTCATCAAATGTATCCAATGAAGCGTCACGTACTCGTCTGTGAAGACCACAAGGAAGATCAGCAAAACAAGGACATCCTCAATCGGTTCAAAGCAAGATGTTTGAGGAGTGCACACCTGCCAGACTTCTCAAAACAGATCAAGCTATCATTCTTCACCAATTCCTACTCATCAAAGACTCTACCTTCCTGTGAAGACTCCGTCCCAGACAAAGGAATCTACAAGCTTCAAACAATGACAGTCAATGGCAATCGAATCAATGCTTTCTTCGACGATGGATGTAGCGATTTCATCATTTCAGCCAAAGCAGTCACGTTACTTGGCCCTGCAGCAAAACTCGTCAATCAAGAACAGATCACTGTCGGTGGACTTGGAGAATCCGTCACCAAATCAACACGTGGTACCTACCAAGTCAACCTTCCAATGCACGATGGTGAGATCATTTCTTTAATTGGTATCTGCCTCGACAGAATCACCTCTACCTTTCCTTACTATCCATTGATTGACGTTGAGCAAGAGATTCATCAAGACTACAAGAACAACCATTCTCAAGGATCGAGAGAGTTGCCAAAACTCCCTCCTGCAGTTGGTGGCGACACACATCTCATGTTTGGCATCAAGTACCTTCGTTACTTTCCAAAGCTCGTTCATCAGATGGAATCAGGGTTATCGTTGTTCGAATCACCCTTCCTCAATTCAGATGGTGGTGGACGTGGAGTAGTTGGTGGTCCACACAAGGTTTTCACCCAAATCCACGATGGATACTTCACAACTCAATCATTCTTCATCAATCGTGGACCCAATCATTTCAACAACGAAGTTCCACTCCTTGGCTACTACAGCGACTTTTCTCAATCAATTGACTCCAGCGACACTCAAGCTCATCTTACATCACGACAGCGTCTCTTCGAGCTAGCAGAGACAACCGGAAGTGAAATCACCTACCGTTGCCCAGTATGCAGAACCTGCAACCAATGCAAGAACCAC
The DNA here is from genome assembly GCF_902728285.1 of Clytia hemisphaerica. Taxonomy (NCBI): domain Eukaryota; kingdom Metazoa; phylum Cnidaria; class Hydrozoa; order Leptothecata; family Clytiidae; genus Clytia; species Clytia hemisphaerica. The sequence goes on along the minus strand of NW_027103633.1, from coordinate 1,431,163 downwards.
GATGAATACGAAACAATCAGCTTGAGAGAAGAAGTTGAACAACACATCATTGATTCGTCAATCACTCTCAATCATGACGAGTCATCCATCACCGCAATTCTACCGTTCATATCAGATCCAAAGAGACTTGCAAACAACAAAACCAAAGCAATAAAAGTCTACAACCAACAGCTACGAAAGCTAAATCTACCAATCAATGTTAAGGACAAACAAGATATCTTGGATTCTGAGTCGAAACTCCAAAGACTTGGGTATGTCGATTACCTAAGGAATCTTCCTGAAGCAACACAACAATATCTTCGTGACCATACCACTCAATACTACATCCCTTGGCGTGCTGTATGGAAAGGGAACTCGTTGAGCACACCGTGCAGGGTGGTGTTCGATGCATCTCAACCCACGTCATCAGGATACAGCTTAAATGATCTCCTCGCCAAAGGAAGAAATAATCTCAACAAATTGCAAGAAGTCGTTATTCGCTGGTTCACACATCAAGTTGCAATACACACCGACATCAGTAAGATGTACAATACCATCAAACTTGACGAATCCAATTGGTGTTTCCAAAGATACATCTGGGAACCTAACCTTGACCCAACAAAGCTTCCAGAAGAAAAGATAATCAAAACCCTGATTTATGGAGTTCGTTCGTCAGGGAATCAAGCAGAACATGGACTTCGCAAGATCGCCGACCTGTCAAAGGAGGATTATCCAAAAGTCAACGATGTTGTTCATAATGACGTGTACGTAGACGATTGCCTGTCTGGGGAGACGGGACGCACCCAAGCTCATTCACTTGCTAACAATCTCGAAGTCGTTCTCAGCAAAGGAAACTTTCGACTCAAAGGTGTTGCATTTTCTGGAGAAGAACCAAACGAAAGCCTCACTGACGATGGAGAGACGATCCATGTAGCTGGTATGAAGTGGTTTCCAAAGGAGGACACAATCTCACTCAACCTTGGAGAATTAAATTTCGCCAAGAAAACTCGTGGAAAGAAACCCACCAATACAGAAGGAATCATACCGTCAAGACTAACCAGACGTCATTGCTGCTCAAAAGTTGGCGAAATCTTCGACTTGACGGGCAAAATCACACCAATCGTCGCCTCAATGAAGATCGACATGCAAGATCTCACACTCAGAAAGTTGGATTGGGACGACAAAATTCCAGACGAGCTACGACCACTATGGGAGTCTAATTTCGAGATGATTAAAGAGCTTGGAGACCTACGTTTCAATCGTGCTATCATTCCCATCGATGCAACCAGCCTTGATGTTCAAACACTAGACTTTGGAGATGCAAGCAAACGAATGATCTGTGTTTGTATCTACGTGCGTTTCAAACGTCGAATTGGAACATACTCCTGCCAACTGGTTCTGGGAAGATCAAAAGTAGTTCCAAAAGGAATGACATTACCCAGAGCTGAACTCTTCGCTTCATTGACCAGCACATACACAGGAGAAATCGTTCGTCGCTCGTTCAAGAATCTCAACATTCAACAGAAATTCAAATTTACCGACAATCAAATCTCTCTCTTCTGGATAACCAATCCAGAAAAATCACTTACTCAATGGGTAAGAAATCGTGTGATCGAAATCCTGAGGTTCACAAAGATCGAAGAATGGTTCTTTGTTGAAAGTCATGACATGGTTGCTGACATTGGAACGCGTCGAGGAGCTACCATAAAGGACGTCAACCAAGATTCTGTGTGGATCAACGGATACCCATGGATGAGCCTTCATTCAGACAACTTTCCAACATTACGACCTGACCAAATCAGACTCAGTGATACAGATTCAGCTGAGATCAAGAAAGAAATGGACGTCTTCTACGTGGGAAGAACATCTCCAGCATCATCACAAATCAAAGATCATTATGCTTTCTCGTCATACCTAATCGATCCAAACCGATTCTGGTTCACCACAGTCGTTCGAATTCTGGCGTATGTTCATCGATTTTTAAGAATCATTCGTGCCAGAAGGGACCTCCGAAAGTCCTTGGAAGCTACTAACCAAGATGTCAGTGCCCATCCACTTATGCAATCTCCCAAAATCATAAGTTTCAACACCATTCCAATCCTCACTGAAGACGAGATAATCAATTCAGAATTGTACTTCTACAGAATTGCCACAAAAGAAATCTATCAGTTCATAAAGCCAAAAAAGTACGAAAAGTTCACCAAATCGTCTGATGGCATTTTAATTTATACTGGACGAATCCTACCATCTGATCAAATCACCATTGTTGGGAAGTTTACTTCAACCATGAAAGACCTTGCCCAAGATACATTTTGCGTGCCAGTTGTCACCAAGGATTCCCCAATAGCCATCAGCATCGCCATGGATACACATTGGAATCATCCTTCATGTCGTCATTCTGGTGTCGAGACTACACTCAGGTATATCTTGAAAAGGGTATACATCATTGAGGGTCGTTCATTGGTGAAGCACATCAGGAAGAATTGTCAACGGTGCAGATATCTACGAAAGAAGGAAATCCAAGTTGTTATGGGACCAATGTCAACAGCAAACCTCACAATCGCTCCAGCGTTTTACTCAACACAGATCGACTTGTCTGGACCTTATTTGTCTTTCTCACCTCAAAACAAAAGAAAGACAGTGAAAATTTGGTTAACAGTCTTTTGCTGCTGTTCAACGTCGGCAGTTTCAATCAAGGTCATGGACGACTACTCCACCGATGCATTCTTACAGTCATTCATTCGTTTTGCATCCAATCATGGTTATCCAAAGAAGTTGTTCTGTGACGGAGGTAGCCAAATCGTCAGTGGTTGTGAGAACATGAAATTGGACTTCCAAGATCTTCAATCCAAGATTCATCGTCAAACCAAGGTCAAGTTTTCGATTTGTCCTGTCGGAGGACACAACGAACATGGAAAAGTAGAAAGGAAAATTAAAGAAATCAACCGATCAATCGAAAAGAATGTACATAAAGAAAAATTATCATTGCTTCAGTGGGAGACACTTTCTGCAGTCATTGCCAACACCATCAATGATCTACCCATTGGAGTCAACAACAAAGTCGAAAATGACATTCTCGATCTTATCACCCCCAATCGTCTACTACTTGGAAGAAATAATGATCGTAGTCCTGTCGGAGATATGATGGTAACCACAAAACCTTCAAGAATGATTCAAGGAAACCAACAAATCTACGATGCATGGTTCGAATCGTGGCTCCTTAATCATGTACCGAACCTCATGGACCAGCAGAAGTGGTTTACCAGTGACCATAAAATTCAAATAGGAGATATCGTGCTATTCAAAAAGTCAGATTCGTCTATCTCAAAGACGTACCAATACGGTATAATCTCAAGAATCCAACCTGGAAAAGATGGTGTAAATCGGAAAGTCTCAGTTCGTTACTGCAATGCAAGTGAGAATACAAGTCGTGAAACGTTTCGTTCCATTCGAGATCTCGTTTTGATCAAGTCTATCGATGAAAGTGATGTCTTCGAGGAACTGTCTGGAATGATGTGATTGTTTATGTTTGTCGTTTATTGGTATTGTTCTTGAAATTTTATATCCCTCCTGGGGGGAGTGTAATCTTACGAACTGTTCTTATAACAGACAATATAAAATTTCCACAAGCTTTTTAATTTGACGCTCCTTCGTGTATCAATTTCCTTTGTTTGTATAGTCGAACGTGCGCAAAGCATTTTCTCTACGTTCAGTAGGATTTAATTAATTATAGGCCCAATTGTAGACCACCAGATATTTACCCAAGAAAAAGTGGTGCGAAATTTTGAACCAAATCCGACCATTTGGAGGGCTGTAGGATTTGCTTCAAAGCTTTAGCCTCGTTTGGTAAAAATTCGTCCCCAGGCCCCAAAAATCTAAATTGTTTGAAAAATTGCAAAAGCACCCACAGATAGTTCACCCAAGGAACAAGTGTGCAAAAATTTCAGCCAGATCGAACTTTTTTTTGGAAGTCTCCAGGCGGCCCCCCAAAAGTTTAGCCTCGTTTTGGTAAAAACTCGTCCCCAGGCCCCAAAAAATCAATTTTGTGAAAAATTAAAAAAAAAACCCCAGATATTCACCCAAGGAACAAGTGTGCAAAATTTCTCCAGATCGAACATTTGTGAAGTCTCCAGGCTGCCCCAAAAACTTTAGCCTCGTTTTGGAGAAAAACTCGTCCCCAGGCCCCAAAAATCAAAAATTTTGAAAAATGAAAAAACACCCCCAGATTATTCACCCAAGGAACAAGTGTGGCCAAATTCAGCCCAATCGGACAATTTTTGAAGTTTCCAGCCTGCCCCAAAGTTTTAGCCTCGTTTTGGCGAAAAACTCGTCCCCAGGCCCCAAAAATCAAAATTTTCAAAAAATGAAAAAAACACCCCCAGATATTCACCCAAGGAACAAGTGTGCCAAATTTCAGCCAAATCCAAGCATTTTTGAAGTCTCCAGGCTGCCCTAAAGTTTTTGTGACAGACAGACAGACACACACAAACAGACAATGTGTGATGCAAAATATTGTAGCTCAACTGAAGTTGAGAATATATGAGCATATTCCCAAATGACATTTTCTCTACGTTTTCTTTATACTAGGGTAATTAATTTTAATTATTAGGCAATTAGTTTAGCCATACTATCTCCGATTCTTTCACCTTTGTGACTTCTGAATCATTCTAAATTTTTGATTTGATGGAGAAAGTTTTTTTTTTGACATGAGTTGATTTCTCAAGAAATTCAGTGGAAATTTATCGTTTTTTCCCTATGGCAAAGTATCTTTTATCCAGCTTCTTGTTGTAGTGATTACCCCTTTAGTTATCACTACCTTTCTGGTCAGCATCTACACAGCATCTCACTCGTGGCCAGCTGGTGAGTTTTTCTGCTGTTTTCATTTTGTTCTTTTTCATAGGCTTTAGGTTAGGTTTTGTCTGGCCTCTGGTCTTCTCTGTTTGGCCTCATTTTTCTCTTTTCTGTTTGGCATTTTTCTGTTTTACACATTTTTAGGTTAAGTTAAGTTAGGATTTAAAAGTTCTAGAATTTTCTGTAAGTTTGTCATTCATTTTTCTCATATTTATCTCAGTTTAATCATTTCCGTTAATTAGTCAATTAGTCATATTTTCTCTAATTAGGATCAAATTTTGTCTTGTCAAATATTTATGAATTTTCGTTTTTCTTTCTTCATTTAGTTTGAATATATCTATTCTCGCATTCGACTCTCGCGTCAAGATTATTTCGGACACACCCCAGGTGCGATGCACTAGGCCCACAATAGTCAAACGTGTGCAACACACTGGGCCCAACTTCAGTAGCTTCAAATTATTCATAGTCCCTATTGTAACAAAACGAATATAAAAAAACACCCTCACAGACCCACTGGGTTCCCCTTTCCCATTGGAAAAATTATTATCCCAGGTTGAAAATTATCCTCCAATTTTTGTCCCCACTAAAAATAATCAAATAAACCAATCCTCACCATAGTGCGGAAAGGGGTCTGATCCCCCTTCTTGGCATTCCCCCCAACCTTTAAAAATGCCTATCAAAAACAGCTAACAAATATATGTGGAATAACTTTAGAGAGAGAAAACGAAATAATAAACTTCTTTCTTCTTTTTGACTCAGACTACCCCAGTCATTCTGTCGGTTATTTTTATCCCTACTGGTTGAAAAAATTCTACCGGGTCTGTGAGAAGGGGTTGTAAAAAACTAGTGCCCCATCCCAAAAAATCAAGATCTTTGAAAAATGATAAAAAGACCCCGAGATATTCACATCTCTCAATTGCCAGCTTAGAGAGAATTGGGAAATATAGGTGTGATTATTACAAACAACAAAAGATACTCATTAGGAAAATACTTCTTTATTTATTGGTTTACGGATCCGCTGACATTATTTTTGCCCAAAAAAAAAAAAATAGACATTTCAAAAATTTTTATTTACTTTTTCTCCTCCGACCTTCAAAAAAGAAGAAATAAATAAAAAGCCTTTACTTTAAACAGGAAAACAAAAGAAAAGAAGAGAACGAGAGAGGGGGTTAAATGATCTAACACAGCTGTGCCCTATTCTGCCAATGTAAAGATACTTTGATCCTTCCCTTAATGACAGGGAACTTCCCCATGGAATTTCCCTATCCACAAAAAACAACTTCAAGAGTACATTTTTTCTGCACATGTGCTAAGAAGGAGAGATGTCGAAGAGAGACTTATTCAAAAAATTGATACTTAGGAAATGTCATAGAATTTTATTTCATTATTTCCTCCGATTTCAGATTTTAAAAATCAAAATAAAAAAAATTAAAAACATAAATTTTATTTTTATTTTTTTTCCATCCTCCTGTCCAAAACTTTTCCTCATAATGTCCGTAAACCAGAAAATAAAAAAGTAATTGCCTTAGACAACTAAAAACTTTTCCTAAAAATTGAAAGTGGATGATAATTTAAAAAGTATGTAAAATCAAAAATGAGGGAATGTGTGAGGCTCACTCTCAAAGGGTGTGAGTACGTCATATACTTTCCAATATTTCGTAAAACAGTTGGGCGATTCTACTCAAAGTTGTACATTGTCCTTTCCGCAACAGTTTTTGATGTAGCTATTCAAGGAGACGATCTGACAGGGGTTTTATTGGCTTAAAGCTTCTACTTTACATGTGCCCCCATGGGAAATTCAGTTTAAGTCGGCACCTGGACCGTCATTTTCAAAAACTTGAGTCCAAAGTTGAAAAAAGCCAAATTTTGGTATTTTTTTAAAAAAGTGCCCTTTGAACTGAGACTGAAATGTACCATTTATAAAGGGTTCTATCATTACAGTGACTTTGTTTCATACTCTAAAGGTATGGGGAAGGTAAATTTTTATATGATTTTTTTTTCCTTCTTTGCTTGTTATAAAATCATATGGTATTTACTTTAGTTTTCATTTATGGCTCCAAATTTTGTCCTTTCCGCAACACTTTTGTTGTTTGAGTCAGAAAATTGTTTCTACTGTTGCTATTCCTCCAAAAACAGGTTTTTTTAAAGCTCTTCTATCTAGCATTGACAGAATCTTTTTTAATTTTAAAAGGATGCTTTACTTGATCTAGAATTCATACATCTTTGGAAGTCAATAAGCCATGGTCCCAAAATCTGTCCTTTCCGCAACGCTAAACATTTGTACACAATTTTTTTCCTTGGGGTGTCGGGGCTTGAATTCTTTATTCAGTTTGCTAGCATTCTTAGAAAGAAATTTTTTTTATAAGTTTGGTTTCTGAATGTTGTGTTGTCCACAAGTAATCAAGGTTCAAACATGATGTCCTTTCCGCAACACTAATGTCCTTTCCGCAGCACTTTTTTAAAACTGAATTTCTGAGTTAGTTCGGTATGTTTTTTCGATGTATTTAGGTTTTTTGGACTACTTTTAGTTCTTCCAATGTTATTCTTTTAATTTTTAACTTTTCATGAAGACATTGCATTGCTTTCTGATTTGTAAACATTTGATTTTGAATGGAAAAGGTTTGGTGTGCAGAGATAACTTTTTGTAAACAATCAAATATGAAAGTTGATGTTGTGATGATAGTTCATTTTCTAAAAAAGGTTTTAGCCTAACACAAACTGTTTCATATTTAAAAGTGTATCTTTTTCTTTAGATTAGATATAATAGTAAAATGGGTAAACTAGCACAGAGAGATCAAGAGAAAGAAGAGCAATTATTTATCGGAACAAAAGGCTACATGGAAAGTTAAATGATCAAGATCGCGAAAGAAAGAATGCTGCAAACAGAAAGGCAGCTGAAGACAGAAAATCTAATGAGAATGAAGTTGTTTTACATAGACTGAAGCAAAGGGAGGCAAAGAGAAACTATAGAGCAAAACAAAAAGAGTTGAAAAGGTTGCAAACCAGAACTGACAACACTTTTTCCACTTCACAAAAATCTATTGTAAAGAATAAGATGAGACGCTTGTGAAGATCTTATGAAAAAAAATAATGCAAGCACCGGTGAACAGTCATCTTCGTCAAATAATGAACACTCCTTTTCTTCAACAAGCTCCAGTATCCAAAATGAAGCTGTGGAGTCAATGCTTGTGAGCTCATCGTTGTGGAAGTGTCTAAGTCCATCTCAGAAGAAGAAAGTAAAATCTAAACTGGTGCATGATTGCCTCCCAGTTGGACTTAACACCAAAATGAGGCAAGAGCTTGGGGTAAATCTTTCGAACGGTTCATTTAACTTAGAAAAGGAAGCTTTAACTGAGTTACAAGAACTAGTAAGAAAGTTTTTTCTACGAGATGATGTCTCACGTATGTGTATACAAAAAAAATTAAGAAAAACCCTGTAGATCCCGACGAGATCCTGCCCCTCACATATCGCTTGTGTTCAATTTCTTTATTACTTGAGAAATTCAAGGCTGAAAACTCCCACGAGTGCAGTTTATCATATTTTTCACAAAATTGCCCTTTCAATGTGGTGAAGCCTAACCCAAACGATTGGGGAACCTGTCTTTGTGCAATGTGCTTGAATCCCGAAATAAAACTTGAGGCACTAAGCAAATTCACGAAACGCACTGACATAAGATGGAATGACACTATGGATTATTGCAATATTGAAGTGCTCTAACCAATGAGCTACACTCTCTGAACAGGGATTGATCCTGCTACCTCTTCAGTTTTCCAAAATGCTTGTCACAGCTTTAGTCACTACAATTAACAATCTTATTCTTACATTTACTACTATTTTAACTTCTATACTGGCTTAGTTGTCCTAAAACCATCCCATATAACTTTTAAACAAGTATTTTCCAAAGTTAAATAGAAATTTATTTTGAGTTTTGACAATGTTAAAGGTATTAAGGTATTATTAGATTATATCAAAGTTTCAAAGAATTATAAAAATTGTTCCAGTCTAAAGGCATAATTCTGCATTTGTCAATTTTTGTCCTTTCCGCAACATTATTTGAGAAACTAATTTATTTTAGTTAGGAATACATAAAAAGTCATACTTATGATTTTTAAGCAAGTTAAAAGTGTAAAATTGAATACTAAATACTTTAAACCATGAATAATTGCTTTCTTGACAGTTTTTGAAAACAGTTGCATACTTAAAATTTCAGATTTTGTCCTTTCCGCAACGGTTTGGTAAATTTTGATAGTGATAAGTAGTTTTAAGAGTAGAAAACAGTTGTTCTAAGTTGGTAACCAATCTGGTGTTTATTTTGACCCAGTCTTAATGTTCCCCATTCAACAGGAAATTTTAAATGAGCTAAACTTGGTTTCAATAATTTCTTAACAAAAATTGATGACTCTACGAGAATGGTAAGGAAAGACTTAAAATTATCAGAAATCTTTGGGGCAGACTTCAGATTCAAGAAAGACAATACTATAACTAACTTTTTAGGGCAAAATATTAATTTCTAAACCAATTTGAAATTTGGCATTTTGGTACCCTGTTGCGGAAAGGACATGTACAACTTTGAGTAGAATCGCCCAGTTGTGCACATACTTTGTTGCTCTCCACTGTCTGGTCTCTGGGAGGTAAACAAACCTCTTACGTCTGCGTTACCTTAGAGAAAGTTGTTTTTTAGCTCTTCTTATAACGTAGTCATCTAACAAAACAGCTATTTTTTTTTAGAATCTTCCTTACAATCTAGTTTTTATATTTATAAAAAGTAGATTGCTGACGTGTGGAAAGGAATTTCGGCATGACTGATCCTTTTGTTTCGATAATAACATCAAAGCGGGAATTAATTTTCTTCTCGTTTCTTTCTTTCCTTTTTCTTACTTATAGTTCACGCTTTCCCTTGCAACTCTCAAAGCGTGGTTAGCTCAAGTGGTTAGATCGTCTGTCTCATATGCATGGGGCTCCAAGTTCGATTCCAATGGGTGTCTAATTTCTTCAATTCTTGATTTTTTTGTGATTCTCTCATCACTTTAATTTTGTATCACATTTTCATTAGAGTGAAGAGATATCGACGCGTTATGTAATGTTAATTGCTATTAGTAATTACGCGTTCAATTCGAATCTATGATCTGTTCCCTCCTAGTGAGGAGTTTAATACTCTTATAACAACCGTATTTTATAAGCATTGAATACTGAAATTCAAATAACGACCACGCAAGAAAGATAAGCAAACAATTGGATCAAGTGCCAAACATTTTGTCCCGGAAATCAATTATTATTCTGCCTTTAAAGTATAAAACGAGAAGTTCAATGATTATGAAAGAAGTTATTTGACGATTCTCTTACAAAGAATCGCTCGCTCACTCGCTGGCTGAAAGTGAAAGTAAAAGTGAAAGTGAAACTGTCAGTCAGCAAACACAGGCGCAAACACCTATACCCTTTCTTCTATATCTCAGCCTTGAATAATCGCTTGTGGTAAAAAAAAGATTGAAGAAAAAAAAAGTTAAAAAAGTTCTTATTAAGTGATGCTATCATAGCTTATCTAAACCTTAGACATAGAGCAGAGGTAATATATGCTAGTTACTTGTTTGATTGACCTTCATTATAAAAGAAAGAGAATTAAAAAAAGAAAATTGAAGAATTGATAAATACACCGTTTAGGAGTCTCGCTATCTTCACGGTACTCCATTGCAGAGGCCGGTAAAAATGGTAGGTAAAAATGCGCACTTTAGTACTGTGAAAGGTTAGAGGAATGTAAACATTGTGAATTTTTTTCTCTCCTTTAAAGAGAATGATTTAGATATTTGAACATGATATCAATGATAATTTTATAAGTCTCTCCTGAAAATTTCACAAAAATTCATCAAGAGGAAAAGAAGTTATGATTAAAAGGAGTTCTTTACCTACCGTTTTTCTGCTATGTTTCCTTATGAGAACCAGATGTTTACCTACCGTTTTTTTACGGAGGAGAGTGAATTTTCCGTGGTCGCTAAAATCAAAACAATGGAAAATTGGATTGACGCGTGCGCAGTCGACACTCCTAAACGGTGTATTGGACACCCGTCGGAATCGAACTCAGAGCCCCATGCATATGAGACAGACGATCTAACCACTTGATTAACCAGACAATAACTTGATACTTGAAGACTGCAATCAAACTTTGCATTTTCAGCACCCTGACAACGCATTCTTTCAATGAAGACTTTGGCTTTAATTTTCAGGTCCTAGCAAAGTAATGTGGACCCGCCGGGGGCACTCGATTTTGAAAACGACCGTACGTTCGGCCAAAAATCAGGTCTCTAAAATTGGACCCCTTACAGTGCAGGAAAAATTTGGCTGAAAATCGACCCTTACAGTGCAATTTTTCAAAATTTTTTGCATGTTCTCAAATTTTACACCCTTACAGTGCACTTTTTCCCACTTGCTCACAAAAATCAACCCTTACAGTGCACTTTCCAAAGTCCAAAAAACCTACCCTAAGGCTTAAGGGCCGCACGTCCGGTAGGTCACTTACCTGAGGAGTGCCCCCCCCCCCGGAATGTAGATTAAGCAATCTTGAGAAGCACACCAACAAACGAGGAATAAAAAATGGATTCAGGCATGTCACATGTTGCCTGTCTGTCTGGTCTGTTGGAATATCAGGAATATGGACCATTTCAGAGGTTATCAGGTTTGACAGGGCAGGGTCACAGCAAGGGCATAAAATTCAGACAACATAAAAATAATGCCACATGATGGTAGGTAAACTTACAATTGAATCTGATAAAAATACAGGGTCTGAAGTTATGAGAATTCCTGGTGTGAGAAAAATGAACAGATGAAATGGTCTGTCTGTCTTTGTTTCCGCGTCGTCACTGGTTAGGCTCAGTCGCTTAGGTCGGTTTGAAAGGTCCAGTTATACGGTCATGGTCTGGTCTTTGAAGAAAAAGTCAATGGAAAGCATGGAAGAAGTTTTTAAAGGATTACGAAGAAGTGAGTTGCGCTTGATATCTACTTCGGTCTTTCTCACTAAGAGTCATCGCTCAAACTCATAGTGAAATCGAAAGTGAAAGTTACAGTTTCTTACATCACATACTGGGAAAAAACTCTTCCGACATTTTAAATTTTCCGGGGGTTTTGCTGTTTGGGATTGTTTAGGTCAGGGTTGCTAGTAACGGCTTGTCACTGTGCCGGGTGCATACTCGGCGCCCTGAGCCCCGCAGGGTTGCTAGTAACGGCTCGAATTTCAGTCAGGCTAAAAAAGGGGCAATTTTACTCATATTATAATAACATTACCCCCGTCTTTTTATTCATTCAATAAGTATTTCCAAATTTTGAGATCTGCTGTGCGAGTGTGGCTCAACGGATAGCGCGCTGGGTTTCTGATCAGAAATTCTTTCATTTGGTGGGTTCGAATCCCGGGTCGGGTCGATATTTCAAGGTCAGTTAAAACACTATAAAATAGTCAGAAAACGAGTCTGCTAAATTGCGTGGGTTGCGTGGGTGCGTGGGTCAATATTTTTGCGTGGGTCAATATTTTTGCGTGGGTCATTTTTTTGCGTGGGTGCGTGGGTCAAAACATTTTTTGCGTGGGTCATTATTTTTGCGTGGGTCATATTTTTTGCGTGGGTCATTATTTTTGCGTGGGTCATATTTTTTTGCGTGGGTCATATTTTTTGCGTGGGTCATATTTTTTGCGTGGGTCACATTTTTTGCGTGGGTCAAAATTTTTGCGTGGGTCAAAATTTTACCGTGGTTCACTATTTTTGGTGATCTGTATTGACAGTCAAATTGGGGCAGTGCAGATAATCAACATTTTAATTTTCAATAAGCCTTTTCTTTATAACAAAGAAGCTTATAACTCTTGAATGAAACTAATGATTGGTATTGACAGTTTTTACAATGTATATCAGGAACATAAGCATATTAGTTTTTTTTTAATTGTTTTCTTAAAAAACTTATAGCTCTTAGTCTTAAACAAAAACTTAATTAGTAATTGGTATCATAATGAATATAAAAAATTAGTCTTAAATTAGTCTCTTAGTCTTAAACAAAAATTTAATTAGTAATTGGTATCATAATAGATATATAAAAAATATATGTATGACAAGACATAGGTGCAATCGAAACGAGAGGTAGAAGGTTGAAATGATATTTATCAAATTCAATAAGAGAAAAAATAAAATGCAGTCACATAATACAGCTGCAAATTATTCTTTTCAAAACTATTTTCTTGTGTAGAGTGTGAACAAAGTGCAAAGTTCAAAACCTGTCGCCTTACATAATTGTGTGAAAGAGAAAGTAATTACGATACAATCATACAATAAAGTTCTCAAAAAAATGAAGTTATTGCAACGTCAAAACACTCGATAGTCGGGCTTTTCCTTGAATAAAAAGAAGACACTACATTGAGTTTTTGTTTCTCAAGAGTTATATGCATGTTCCTTATAAAGAAAAATACTTACAGTTACAAAGAATAAATCCACTCTTCTAATGCAACGCCCCTAATTTAATCTTCAGTAGACTCTCGCTAATTCAAATTTCAAGGGGGGAGACATTTTTTCGAATTACAGAGAGAATTTTAACCCAGGCAAAAAATTTGACCCACGCAAAAAATATGACCCACGCAAAAAATATGACCCACGCAAAAAAATATGACCCACGCAAAAATAATGACCCACGCAAAAAATATGACCCACACAAAAATAATGACCCACGCAAAAAAAATGACCCACGCAAAAAATGTTTTGACCCACGCACCCACGCAAAAAAATGACCCACGCAAAAATATTGACCCACGCACCCACGCACCCACGCAACCCACGCAATTTAGCAGACTCTCAGAAAACATAGTAAATAAACCAGCCGAGGCTGGAAGGTCAGCCAATAGAGCTTAGCTAGATAGCTTTAATAAGTGGGTTAACAGATGTAAGAGATGCACTGAAACAGAGTAGACTAAATATGTTGAATAATGTACAAAATGTGAAACATTTGATAACTTGATTTAAAATTATGTAAAATAAGCCTGAGAGCTCCTCCAACCCCCCCCCCCCACGAGAAGCTCAAAGTATACATCTCTTTAGCATTGTCCATATAGTACGTACGCAAAGATTTTCCAAATATTTGACACCCCTCCCCCCTTGTACGCAGAGAACAATAGAAATGACTTTGTTTAAACAATAGATGTACGCTTTTGCTGAACCCCCTCTCCCCCCTTCACTGTGTACGTATATACTATATGGATGGCCCCTCCAGTCTGGGTAAATAAATTTTGTAGTTTAGTAACCGTCAAGTTACACAACATGCACACAACCATCTTGAAGACTTTGCTGGTCGCAAATGATAATCGAAAGCAAAACTTAAAATTCATAACTATGCGGGGAAGCTCATTTTTCCCCCGTTTTGCTTTAAACTCGCTTTTGATTGGTCTATGAATTTGGGCGATTGATTTACCACCTTGGCAGAATAAACACACAACCATAATAAATAAATTCAACAGGGTAGCGGTGTAGGAATTAATTTCAACTGGGAGTCCTCTCTTCTGTGCCAAGCACTGGCAGTGTTTTTTAAACTTTAAAACAATGTTAAATGAAGACCAGATTGATCTTTTTGTTAGAGATTGGTGAGAGTGTGCATGTTGTGTAACTTGACGGCAGCCCGCTTTCGGCAAGTCTGATAAGAGATATCTATAAACTGTTATCGCCATTCATTCCATTCCATCATTCAGTCAAAATGTGTGCCAAGGTTAAAAAAGGTTAGAAAAACACAATCTGCGTCCGGAACTGCGTGAAAAATAGTTTGATCAATTTCAACAAGAACTGTATATATTAATATTAATATAATTATAAATGATCAAATTCCAAAGACCATTTGTCATAATTTTGCAAGTCAAATAATAGGAGATGTGATGTCATCATTTGGTTCCTGTCATCTGATTTACGGTCAGCAGGTAGAGCTGGAGAGTCGGAAAGCTTTTCCGCTGCTTTGCTGGATTTCCACTGTCGACCTCTGCACGCTCTGTGTTTAAAAGTTTTCAAATCGAAGTAGAGAGCCGCATGCTAATGGAGAGTAAACCGAAAACACCAGTTTATCCACGGTTTCTCAATTTTAAAATTCGGATCAGTCCACACGAATTCCCTTTCAACAAGATGTATAGCTGCTTCTTAACAGAAAAATATTTTCGACTGACCGGCCGAACGACTCCCACTTTTTAAAGTAGAAATGACGGGAACCAAACATTTTTTTGCGATTCGACTTTATCACAAACACGTCCAAGTCCAAAAAAGCACGATTGCATCCAGTCTTTATATCAAATTTATACAGTAGCTGTACTTTTGTGAACTTTATCAAATCCCAATAACATTATAACACCATCAATCCCCCTAGAGGCAAACAAGAAAAATATGTTTTTATTGCAAAAACTAATAAAAAGCAGCAATAAAAAGTATATATCAGAAAATTCAACATAAACAAAAACTTGAGCAAACGGCTTTAAACCTTCAAAGGATGTAGAAAAAGAATCCCCTTGATGAAAATCATGTGTTTGATTTGCCGAGTTAAAAAAATAAATGACAGAAATTGAAGCTTGCAAAAGATTTACACTGGAAATACTATGGTACTACACTGACTTATCACATCTGACTATCGCTTGAGCCGCCATCTTGAAACTACATTATGATCTGTAAAAACAACGCACGCTAAAAGTACCCAAAAAGTTAACCCGATCGGAAGAAAGTTTAGAAATAAAAGTGAGATCGGAAAATCGGATTTTTTTTTTGTCGTCTTATGATGGAAGAACCGAATTTTACCTTTTTGAATGCTCAGCTTAGGCTGACCAATAAGTACTAGTTATCGCATGACTTCGAGTGCAATACGAGAAATATTTTACGAGTTCCGAGATTTTCCCGTAATATTTTTCCGAGCCTTTAGGCGAGGAAAAATATCGGTAAAATCTCGGAACGAGTAAAATATCGAGTATTGCACGAGAAGTCATGTGATAACTAATTTATTGTCGACTCAAAAAAATTGTCCTGATATAAATTTCTTTTTGTTTTTGTTTTAAAACTTACTTCCGCCTTGCTTCTTTCTTCTGTGTAGTTTCGAATGTTTTGATTCGGAAATCTAATTCGAACGTTAGATTCGAACAATAAAACATTCGATATGTTCCCGCCGAAACTATTCACACAAAAACAAAACAGAGGAGCCTTTTTCGATCATTTTGGATCCAGAAGTTTTGTTTTGAAGAGTTGCAGATTTTTCAGAGATGTATTTGAAAGTTTCTAGATTGATAATTCAAAATGCAGATGGTGTACAGTATTGTTTCGATGGAGAAGAAACCCTTCATCGTTGGATTAATCAGATTGATAACATTCAGTCTTTTTCTATGTTTTTGTTTCGATGCATGGAAAAGAATAGCAGAGGAAAGGAGTTCCATGATGGAAATGTATGCTTGTAATAATGGTTAAAGTACAACATTTTTTCAAGAGCAAAACGATTTGGATTTCTTGATTATTGTCAAGCTTTAATTGTTTCGAATTTTAGAAGGAAGATGTATAAAAATGATTGTTGAGTTTACAATTCAAGGACGTACCTCGTCGAGAAAGAATTGGGAGAGAACTTTTTTAAAAATCACCACTTCCCTTGCTATGTTATGAGAAATCTTATTGGCAAACATTCAAGAATCTCAAGTTTTTTGTATGCATTGATAAAAAACTGTTTGGTTACACCACGGACGAATTTTATACCAAAAGCTGAAAATATTTGGGTGGTCTCAAGTAGTTTTATAATTTTTTAGTTCATCAGATTTGATTTTAGTGTCTTTTATGGAAGAACTCCAAAGTAAAAGTTAATCTGAAAATATTTTTGTTACGTTTTTCTCTTTGACTCCCAAGTTAGTTTCTCCGAAAGTCAGTTCTTTTCGGCTGTTTTGTTTTGATTTTTCTCCCGCCGCTTACCCAGTCCCCCAAAAGTCAACGCGGTCATATTTCCATACTAGAGAAATATGAAATATCGCAAATATCTCGATGCTCTCGACCAATCAAAACGCTGATATTTTTTTGGGTCGGCAATAAGTCAGAAAGGTCACCAGGGGGTCAGAAAAGAGCCTCAGAGAAGATAGGCAGAAATAAGAAGTCGATGTCGGAACGAGCAATAGACAAGAGTTCTTTCCCACATACTGCTGATCATCACTCAAAAAATCATCAAATGCTTGGTAGGTAAGTTATATTTCACGTTAGGATTCTGGTGACTCTAGTTTTTTTAATCCAAAAATATTAAGTTAAGTTAAGAGCAATTGCACCTAAGAAAATCCCTGAATCATCTAAAGTGGGATCATTGATGTCTTGGATTTTTTTCTTTTTTAGATATGTTGTGGGGGTTCATGGGTGGAACAAAATTCCAAAATTTGAGCCTCAGAGCTCAAGCCGTTCCCGAGATATCGCATTTTGAAGTTTCAAAAATTTTGTCTAAAATACAGACCGGTAATTTACAGACCAGAATTCCAAATTGGTATAACTCCTTATTGGTAAGTCTAAATGACATGAAATTTTGCACAGATACACAAGACCATAAACATTTTCTAAAAACAAAAACAAAAATTTAAATTTTTTTTCCAAAATGGCGGATATTTGAAGCCAAAGTTTTGAACTGCTTGAAAATACCGGTTGGATTTGATTCTCAGTTATTCCCGGCCCGAGATTCCAAATTGAATTTCTTTTTCAGATCCTGAAAGATCAATCCTTTAACTACCAAATATAAAAAATCTGTCGTGGAGAATTCATTTTTGGCTCAATAAATCAATTTTAAAGATGACCTATATTTTCCGAAAATTCCCTAGCAACGCCCTAGCAACAAGGCTTTAACAGGCTACTCCGTGTACTGGAAGGCTCAAAAACTGGTTTTAATGATTGACAGTCCATTTCTGGACAGTTGTGATCATAGACTGATCAAATCATTAGAGGATATTCCTCTATATGCAAAAGAAATTCATAATTTTCACTGCCTGCGATGATATTAAGAGGCATTTTTTTAAGAGTCTTCAGGGTGTGGTACCTCATCCTCTTGGATTTTGATGAAATTTTGACAAAATGATCTATCACACAAGAAAATAAGACCCTGAAAATTTCACCTTGATATCTCACTTAGTTTTGAAGATACAGCGTCTCAAAGATAGGCCACTAAGCGAAAATTGACCCCTAAATTTCATGAACTCTGGTGAGGAGCAGATTTTGAAAGCCAATGAATTTTTATTCAAGTACATTAGACAGCTGATTTATATACAGTGGATTTCAAGAACTTTTTGTAGGGTATCAGAAAAAATCAAATTGAGTCTCTAAAATTTTCCCCGAAAATCTTTAGCACCTCCTGTAGAGGGCTTCAGACTGCGTAATCTGGGTTTGGAAGCACTTTTAGCTGGCTGCTGATAGTCCTTGAGACCTTTTTAAAGCAAACTTTTGACCTGGAGTGGTTTACTGGTGGGTTTTGGCCACAAAAACAACATTTTCAGGATTTCCATATTTGCGTAACTGTCAAAAATGGCCGAAAAAATTGCTATTTTGGCAGATCTGGAGCAGAATTCAAGATGGCATATCTTTTTGCGGCAACAACAAATTTTTTTGAAACTTTCAGCAAGGCTTCCTTAGTAGGTCTAGTTTATAGCCTCAAAAAATCTCAGTGGGTTTTTGAAGTCTCTTAAAGATATGATTGATTGAAAATTTGCTTAACTTCGTTGTTTTTTCCCTCTTAAATGCTAAATCAGGCCCACTTAAGGGCTCTGAAGGTTAATTTTTGTCAAAATATTGGTTGATCTTCTCTAGCCAACTAATCATTGGCATTAAGGGAACAACTGTAAAAGATTTCAGGTCATTTCCATCAACAGATGACATTTTATGACTGTTTCTTTATTTTTAAGTACAGAATATGTAAAAAAATGCGAGACTGACATCTGGCCTTTCCTACCATTCCAGGGCCTATATTTTCAGGAAAAGCCTCAATCTTTCACAGTTTGGTGAATATTACTCTTAAATATAAGCAGGTTACTTCAACTAAATGGGTTTAACAGTACTTAATTCCTATTCAAAAACTTTTTAGAATCATTCAGAAATCCTACTTTGACAATAATTTGCGCTTTACCGCAAAATTTCCAAGTCCAAGTGTCGTGATTAACTTCTAGACTGTCCAATATCTCTATTTGTGTACACTAACAGCCTTACTTGTTGATTCTTAAATAACTAAGCAACATTATAGGGTGATATTTTATGAGATACTGCAAACAATGATGTTTTAAATCTTTGGACAGAATATTGGACAGTCTAAAGCTANTTTCAAAAGCTGAATCATCCAAGCCATTACAATTGAAGTCTTGCGTTATGTTTTCTCCTGCAGCAGTCTTATCACTGAAAGCATCATTGGTATTTTGAATCTCATCCCATTTCACTTCATGCCCATCGTCCAGTTGATAGCTGAAATGGAAACGGAAGTGCTTGATTATTAGGCAATGGTTAAAGCAGGTATCATGAAAGAAGAAGTGTATGGATGAGAGGCAATCACTAGCGCGGTGTCATATGCGTGCTACATAAAATTTACGTAAATAAATTTCAATTTTTATAGTACAGAACAGGAAACTATGACCCATTACATTTTATATCCATACAGAAGGGTAAACGAACTTTTCCCTGGGGTAATCTGAAAAAAAATTCCCAGAGGGTAGGGTTTAAGGAAAGTCAAGGGGCTAAAAGTTATCTTAAAACCCGTGCACACTCACTTAAAAGGTATGAAGAACTTTTTCCAAGTTTTTTTTATAGTTTGACATTTTCAAGGGGTATCTAGTATGTACCCATTTTAACTAATTATTATTTTTTGCTTGAAAAGTTTTGTCCAGCCCCTGTATGGATTTTAAATGTCAGAACACCCAATAAATAGTAAACAAATTAGTGCAGTCAATTCAATTAAACTCTCAAATTCAAATCATAGAGTGCAGAGGGGTCTGAACCCCCCCCCCATTAATATTTCATCCCCCCCCCTATAAAGGTATCCCCCCTATTTTTAAAATTTTTTGATCCCGCACCATTTACAGGGGTCCAAGCCGGGGTTCAAACGCTTTTGTTCAAACACAAAATAGGAACATTTTTATTGGCAATAGTTAAAAAACTAGGAAAAACAAAATCTGATTCAAAACAGAGTGCAGTGAGAATAAATCAGATAAGTCGAAATTATTAAATTTTATTGACTTAAATTAACATATAACATAAAAAAACATTTTTTTAACCAAAAAGTTACTGTCCCCCCCCATTTTTATTTGATCCCCCCTATAAGCTCAAACCCCCCATTTTAACTGGAAAATTGCCCATCCCCCCTATAAAGCCTTCCTTGAAAACTCGGATCCCCCCCTTAAAAAAAGGGGGGGGGTTCATACTATGCAAATGTTCAATAAAAACCATACCAATTTCTGCATTTTGAAATCTTGGAGCTTTGAATTCATGCACAGGTCAATTCTTTATAGCTGAAATAAAAAGAGATATCAGATAAACATATATTACTGTGTGTACATCTTAAATAGTATATTTTGCAAACAGTGCCTCATATCTTTTCAACAACTTCGATTGAAAGTAAAGGTATTCATTACATGTACAAACCTAAAGATCACTACTTTATGAAAAGTATGACTTACTCTTTTCATCCCCTAACTAGAACAAAAAGGTTTCATCTCCAAAGAAGTGTTAAGTGCAATGCCAAAGTGTTACTTTCTGCTTGACACATTTAAAACCTTATTATTGATGTCAAAAAGACAATCGTGACCACTACGTCAAAAGATACCGGCTAACTTTATTGGGAAGGAACTTTGGTTTTTAATGTGGCTAAAATGTGTAGCCGTATCGATTCATTTAATGATCCCCTTTGTAATCTAGCATAAAACCATCTCAAAGGGAAAGTATTGGTTGCTCGCAAAAACGCCTTTGAAGAAGGAGCGCGTCACAACATGTCAATCCCGAGAGACAATTTCATTTTAGAGAAAATGACAAGATATAGGTAACTCGCAAAAACGTCTGTCACATTGCTGTTTATCTTAAAATGTATATATATAAATGGTAAAATTAGCAATAATATGAAATATAAAAATATATTATATTGTGAGCAAAAAAAGGTAACTAAGTTCAGCATAGTTCGAGAAGCGCGTCATCGCCCATAATCTTGTATCCAAACCCCCTCGTTTTTTAGACATATGAATCTTTTGGATCATTTGATTTAAAAAAGTACCAAGCCTTCCCAAAGTTATCCAAAAACACAGAAAATATCTTAAGTCTCAGAATACAGCCAGAAAGATGTATCATCATTTTAATTATATTCTATTTGTGTTTTAACGTTAACAATTATTTTTAGTTATTTAATATATCTTTAAAGTATTTCACCCCTTTGTGAAGGGTTTCAGATGAACCAGTAATGAATAAGTCTCAGATAAACAATTTGAGGAAGTCATAAATGATCTAATTGATCATAAATATATCAGAATCAATAATCCAGGATACTGATGCAAATCAATTGTTATGATGAGGTATCAATTACCATCGACTACCTTTCGGAATTGGTTCTGACGATTAACAATCGATCATTATCAATTAACTTCCAGTGTATCGATGGTAATTGATTTTTCATTAATTGTTATCGATTTGTCATCAATCATCCATTGATTATTGATTTTGGTTTTCAATGTCACATACTGTGACACAAGCACCATGGCAACACAATCCGAATTTAATAAAAATCTGATCAGATGTTACCAAAGATTACTTGTTAATTCCCAGAAAATACAGTTTGTCATCAAGAAAAGTTTCTTGATTGACAAACACAATGATGAACTCTTAATATACGACACATACGTACAGCTACTTAGCTGTGAAACTCACACAAAAATTTTAAAATAAAATCTTCAAAGTCCAGAAGGTTGATTAAAATTTTTACATTGAACTTTTACTAATCCAAAAAAAGTGTTATAATACCATAATATTAAAAAATGTTTTAATCATTGGCACAAGAAATTATGTAAAAATCACATGGACCAGACTCTCACTAAATACAATCGACAGCTTTCTTTCCTTTAATAACCAACCAAAAACCAATTGATGGATTGGATATCAATCGACTTTGATACTCCAATTGGATTAATTTTCATGAGGATTAAATTTTGCTTCTTTTGATTGTGGTAAACATGTTTAAAGTGGTGGTCCTTTGACATTTTTTGAAATTTAAGGTGGCGGTCTACTGCCAAATTTAAAATCATCGAAAAAATAATTGAATTTCGATTTTTGGGTATTTTTAGATCCATTAGTCTTTCTGAACATCCCCTGAAAATTTCAGAGTGATTTCTTTATCATTCAGGCTGCGGTGAGCATTTTTTTCCTGCTTGGTGCTTAAAAAATCCCCCTAGCAACAGAAAAAAATCTCCTTTTGATGGAAATGATTTATTTAAATCAAGAATAGACTCTACAGAAGCTAGAAAATTGCTGTACTTTGGTTGTATGTGGTTATGTTTGATTTCTGCGTAAAACTCTCAAGTTGCCACCATTTTGTTTTGCGCATTGGGCTGGATGTGTGCTTTTAGTAGCTGACATAATGGTTTGTAGCAGATATAAATCCAAGCACAACATGATGTAACAAAGATGGAAATGTGAATTATAATGAACTGGACATAACTTCTCAAGACGTACATTCTCATCTGACACCCACTACTCATAACCACCTTAGGACAAGTCAGCTCATTGTCAATTCAAGTCTATATGAATGAAAATATGCACCAGAAAGGTTTTTATGGCTACAGAGTCATCCTGGACTATCAATGAACAATTTGTCACAGTTTTGTGGCAGTTTTCACCCAAGTTTTATGTTTTTGCAAGATCACAACAAAATTTGCTTTGTTTACTGACTTAAGCGCAACACGTTTTTTATTGATTTTTGTACTGTGGCTGAAGAGGACCTTTTAGTTTGTATTTCGTTTGCGTTGTATCGCACCGTTCAGCCTTTAAACACGCAGCTACATTTTTCTCAGGTTTGCATGTACCTTGTCAGGAATATCTCAGGATCAGATAAAGACTTTGACTTGAAATTTTCAGGGAAATTGTTGTTTGGCATGCAATGAATTGATTAGATTTGATTCATTCTGCAAACTTTAGAAAAATTAGTCATTTAAAAAAGGAATTGACTTCATAGCTCAACTCAGTGTTTCAGAAAGTCTGACACAGGATATTTGGAATACCACCTTGTAAAACGGCGTAGACCTTGGGGCCGTCCCCGTAGTACGTACACACTAAGATGTTGAAAATCAAGTACCCCCTCGCCCTGTACGCAAGCGTACACAAATGGCTATACCCCCTCTAGTAAGTACATAGATTTCCCCTAGTCCCCTAGTTCTGAACCGCCTCTTAAAGCCTAGGTTGAATGGGGTTAAGAAAACCTAATTTTGATGTCTTATACAAAAAGAAATGTAGAAATATAAGTAGTTTTTGAAGAAATTGGGACATGCATTAAGTTACAGAGTACGTAACATTTCCATTTGACCCCTCCCCCTGTCAAAAGCACAAGCTTTTGAGAAGATCCCCCTCCCTCTTAGTGCGTACGTTCCATGTGGACGGCCGCCTTTTCAGATTTCCATTCAGACTTATTTTTGCGCAGGCAGTTACATCAATATGCCTTCTTACATGTCTTTAAAAATACAAATAAAAGTAATCACGGAAAAGGACGCGAAAAAAAAAGACATAAGTGTGAGAACAGAGTAATCAAACTCGTTAGAAAAAGTACCATTAGAAGTCATAAAAAATCAACCTGAATAAATGCAATCGAAATTCCAGAGAACTTCATAATTCCCCAAACAACATTACATTACTATGTCAAACTCCCATCACATAAATTTTACAATTACGTCAGAGTAGACTACGCTCGCCACCGAAGAGGTTTATTTGGAAAGGGTAATTATATTTTATTGTTCGCTTCTTTTTTAAAGATTCGCCGGGTTGGAAAAGTATGAATTTCTTTGTACATATTTTACCTACCCCAAATATTTAGGAAGCTGAGTTTTAAACGAATTGTCAAGTTGAAACGAACAATAAATGTATCAAGGTCTGTTTCATTTACCCCCTGGTGACTTAACAAAAGAGACTTAACTCGATGTTACAATCCAATTACTGAAAGTTTGTCTCAGCCCTTTTATAATGAGCGAGACATACGTTCCCTGATTACGCAATTTTCATATTGACATTTTCGAGGCATTTTGTTTTTTGATGTAACTGGCAGGTGTCATCTGAAAAATCGAAAAAAATTTTCCTGATTATTAACTTACTTGATAATCTTTCTTAATTTTTGAGAAGTGAGGTTTGGTTGCCTATCCATTGAACAAAACATTGGTAAAAAAAGATATAGCAAATTATTTATAGAACAGGCTTGATTCCCCATCACCATCAGTCGATATCCAATCAATCAATCAGTTATATTGATTGCTGGTCATCAATGGTTGGTAAAAAGTTATCGATTGTATAGAGTGGGAGAGTCTGGTATAGAACTGAAAAGTTAAAAAAAAACATACCTGTTCATGCTTGTCAGTTTTGAAGTTTGATGTTTTCAGTGTTCTTCTTGACAGTGTTTCATTTTATTCAGTTGTGATCCACCAAGATGTCATGAGTTGAGTTGTTAAAAGATTAGTCCATTTTTGCTCAAAGAACCACAAAAATATCCTCCCCAGTTTCTTCGAGAATAACTGCAAAAGCGTTTCATACAGTTAATCAGTGATTTGTGGCAAGGATCATGATGTTAGGTTAAGATTTACTTTGAAATAGCTTTAACTTTTGCAAAGTTTGTACTTCGATACCAACCAGAACAAAATAGTTTCGCGCCACTCTGCTACCATTTTGGAAATTCTATTTTCTTACTTCGTGTAAAGACGGGGGTTACTAGATAGTTTAGTTTTACGCTGGCATTTTATTTTCTGCTAATTTCATGATTTTGTAAACAACTCTCATTCAAACGATGTAATTTTCTAAACTGTGAAAGTTATGGTAGAAATTTTTTTCTAATTTTACAATTGCTTGCTATCATAGCTTATATTTTATGTTACCCCCGTGTTTTTAAATCAAGAGTTTTTAAATTAAGACAGCTCGGAACACAAATCGCTCCTGGAAAAGTGCCCTACTGTAGAGGAACAGCTCATTTTTTTCAATTTTTTTCAATTTGCCAGCAAAAAATTGAGCTGTTCCTACTCCAGTAGGGAAGTTTTCCAGGAGCGTCTTGTTTTAAACTGTCTAAGGAGCAGCTCCGAAAAATCGACCGGAACAGCTCTTAAATTTCCAGCTGGCTAATTCAAGGAACAGCTCAATCTTTCGATCTTTGTCCAGAAAAAAAAACTTAATCTCGACCGGAACAGCTCCAGATTTCCAGCTAGTTGGCTACAGGAACAGCTCCCAAGTTCTATATCAGTTGTGAAAATTACATGGAATCAACCCGGAACACATGTGAATTTCCAGCTGGAAAGCTGATATAGAGCTTTCACGATTTTTCCAGGGAACAGCTATGTATTTCCAGGAGCAAATTTTTTGAAAATTTCCCGGAACACCTAGGCCATTTCCAGCTGAGGGGGGTCTCCGGAACAGCTATTCCGTCTTTTGCCCTCGTTGGCTGCTTTCGTTTCAAGCAACCTTCTAAACATTTATTTTAAAACGATTACAATTCATTATATTACTTTTGTACATTGCGCAATCGAGAATCTTTTCAACGAAATATGTATTGTGTTTTCTATAAGAACATCTAAAAATTCAAAGCCTTCGGATCTTTAGCTTTTTTAGTTGAGCCTTAAAATTTTCTTAAAATGTTCCTATTTCACTAGGTGAGTATTTTCTGCAATTTTCTAAGAAATTAGGTGTTTTTGAGTCCATAAGAGGAATGTTAAGAAATGATCTTAACTTATTGTTACTATTTTAGCCCTCAAAACCTTCTGTTCTCGTATGGTTTATTCTTAAAAAAATTGTGAAAAACCTGTGAAGTTTTTCGAGGTTTTTAGCTTTTAACGAAAGGACAATGAATTTGAATTTAACAAATATAGATTGTGGAATACAAATGTATTTCGAGTAATCGAATCTTTTAAATTTTAGTCTACTTCACCCAAGAAAACCTTCAGAAATTCCCATCAAAATAGACGTATACACGTTTTTTTTTTATAAGGAACACGTTTATAAGGAACTTGAGGCTGAAAATGGTCTGAGAAATAAGGAATTGTTAAGGAACTGCTCAGGCTGAGAATAAAAAATCAAGTTAAGAAACAGCGAGAGTTCAATTTGAACTTGCACACATTTACAACAACCTAAATAAAAAGACGGAAAATATTGCAGAAAAACCTTTCAATATGTCAAAAAAAAAAAAATGCTGTTAAAGAAGCTACACACTTAGCAAATCCAAACTTAACAGTTAAGTAACTAAGGAACTCGGTAAGGAACTTTGAAGCTGAAACTCTCTGGTAAAATAAGGAACTCCAGGCTCGGAGCCAAGTTAAGGTTCCTTATAAAAAAAAAACGTGTATAAGTCTCAAGAAAATAACAGATAATTAAATTGATTACTGTCCCCTTTCAATTTTATTCCCTTCCTCTCTAAAAGAAAAAAAGCGCTTTTTAGAATTTTTGGCCAACTTGGTTGCGCTTTAACATAACTCGAAATATTTTTTTAAAATTTCGTTTTAGAGTTACGTAACTCGAAAAATAAAATTTAAAAGTTATTTTCGAGTTACGTAACTCTAAAACAAAATTTTAAAAAAATATTTCGAGTTACAAAACAGCAGTAAATAACTTTTTCGAGTTAAGAAGTCCCCTTATGACGTCATAATTTGAGACTTATGACGTCACATTCGTCGTAACTCGGGTTTTTGTAACTCGGGTTTTTGTAACTCGAGTTTTTGTAACTCGGGTTTTCCGGGCCTCAAGATAACAAGATAACAAAGNCAACACTGGGCGAAATCATAGATTTCTAATGTAGGAAATATATCGGAAATCTAACATTTTCTATGTATTTCATACGTTTTGAAAGACCATATTTCCTACGAAATGTAAAGATGGAGAATTCCTATTCAGACATTTCCTGACACATGGAATTATCATATTTACTAACTTTACATATAGTGAAATTTCAAGTTTAGAAGTTTTCAACAAGGGAAATATTACATTTACTAACTTTCCATGGAATGTAATGTCAAGTTTAAAACATTTCCCAAAGGAAAGTTTTCATCATTATTATCTTTACACAAGGATGAAACATCAAGTTTAAAAGATTTCCAAATTGCAAATGTTTAAGTTTCGATGTATCAAAATAGAGCTAAAAAGGAAGGAAGACACAAAGGTTACTTTTTAGTTTACATTTCATGTTACTGATCTATTTCATCTTTAGAAGAACTAAAAATTCATATTAAATAAGATAAAGTAAATTTGATATTTAGATAATCTAAATTACAAGGTAAAAAAATACAGAAAAAATACAAATGCTATGTATACAATGTATGAGGGCAAAAACTTAAGAGTATTAGTCAAATAAGTTAAACTTTGGTCAAACTTTCTTTATTAAAATTCCAAGATCAGTATCCTATTGCAAGCAACTTTTAGCTCTTGAAACAAACATTCAAAACATCAAAGAAATCAGTAACCGTCACTTGCCAAATAACTCGGTTTCAGGATCATAAGTCAATCAGCTTTCTTCAAAAATCGTGTCAGTTCATGGTGTTCCCTGAAGAAAAATTGAAAATCGATAATAATATGGTCAAACTATCAAAAGTAAATACGAAATTAATCCAAGGGCTCTGACCTTGACGGCCAACGTGGAAGTACCACTGGAGTTTGAAAAGTTGATCCTGTCAGATGTGAACTTTTGGCAAAATTGGAACCCTGTCAGAACAAAAAATTAAGAGATCTCCCATTTTCACCCTGGAGTGGCAAAAATTAATAAAAGTAGCCGAAAATCTTTTAAATTTTCTCATTTCTACCCTGAAAATTGTCCAAAATAATCAAAATAATCGACCCTATCAGAAACTCATCTTGAAAATTAGAAAATTTTGCACCCTGTTAGATATCTTCAGAGTATAAAAAAAGGGACACTGCCCAGCAGAACGTCCCCATACTCAATTTTGACAAAGTGCCCCCCTCCGGGCAATTAACAAAACATTGGCTATAAAACAACAGTTTAGTAAAATCACTTTATATACATTTGATCTCTAGTTTCGAGAGAAAAGGTTTCCTTGTAAAGCATATGGACTAGGAATAGTTGAAAAAATTAAATTGAATTCTGTGATAAATACCTTTCTTGTTTTGTCTGTCATATCATGTAGTGTAGGCTATCTGGATTTTTCTTTATGGTGCAGAGAGTTGTACAGTTTCAGTGCTTGATAAAGTCATTTAACCTGTATAAAAATAAACAAAACTGATGTATATTGCTCCATCATTCATTCACAAACAAAGATAATTTTAATCATATCTCAGAATAGTTAAAAATTGAGATGAAAGCTTTGCCAAAAACATTTCATTGCTCAAAAAAAAACTTGAAATACCTACATATATATAGCAAATTATCCAGCTTATAGTTCTTTAAAAAAAAAGTAGCATACAAACAAGCAGAAAATTCCCTTACCTTACCCTTGATTTACTTGACGAGAAATGGTTTCGTGGAGTTTATGTTATGATACAGTATTATCACGACCTGTAAATTAGAAAGACAAATGAGTCAAACATTTTGACAACAAATGAACAGCAAAGGAAACCAACATTTACAAAAAAGTTAAAAAAGAAGTAGAAAATATACCCCTGATCTGAGTGAATGACATGACAAATCGCAAAGGCAAATTAAAGAAACAAAAAAATCCTTAAATGAGTGTTGTCTGATTGACCCTTAGGATAGATAGAAATAGCACTAACTAGACTCATTTGTTGATATAAATGGGTGAAGTAATACTTACACATCATGATTTTGTGGTTGAATTATGTTTCTCCTTTCCATTTTTCTTACACAGACTCTAGACCAGCTTATCATTTCCACCACTCCAACTTTAACCCTCAAAGAAACCACAAAATTGGAAACTGGTTTTGAATGTTTTGATTTCGTAAAGCGAATGGGCTCTTCCAGAAAAAGTCCGTACATGGGGGGTGGAGGATATAACGTCCAGGGGGTTCATGACTCGCTTTGTCCATGGGGTAGAAAACAATTGTCCAAGGGGTAGATATCATTTGTCCAGGGGGTAAATACCATTTGTCCAAGGGTATATTTTTTGCTGTCCATGGGTTGAATTAGACTAATTTGTCCTAGGGTGGTGGGTGATATGTGATATGTCCATGGGGAGAACATGAGGACGTGGTTGTCCATGGGGAGACCTGGAGACCTTAGACCCGAGGACATGTTGCAGAGGACATGTTGTTTTCCTGTTTTCCATCCCCTGCTGTTTTCCATGGGAAGAACTGAGGACATGTTGTCCATGGGGGAGAGAACATATGTGTTGTCCATGGGGGAAACCTGACTGTTGGAGAGAATGTCCATGGGTTGGTCGTGTCATTTGTCCAGGGGTTGGAGAAGGGTTCTTGTTTGTTCATGGGGGAGAAATCAGGATGTTTTGTCCATGGGTATTGATAAGTCTCGATGGAATATCTTAGTAAAGAATTTTGTAAATATCTTAATAAGAGAGATACACCTTTACTTACCGAGAAATTTTTCAAAATCTTGCAAAACTATCATTTTGCATTTCTGAAAAATTTGTCGCTTTCCAAGGCGTCTCATGGAAAACCAAATTAATTTAGGTGAGACTTAGCAAATAGAATCCGGTTTGATTCGATAAAACTTAGGTATAACAAGAAAATTTTTTTAATGTATTATCATCGTTCAGGCTAGATTTAGGATGTGAGAATCTGAGTGGATCTGAAATTATCAATCCATGAAAATCAAAATAAAATCGTTGAAAATCGTAATTAAATAAAATGTTGAAAATATTTTATAAACATGGTATTGAGACCGCTTACGCCCTAGAGGTAGTGATATAGGTTTATCTTACTTAAGTGTTAAGAGATATTCCTTTACTCACCGATAAATTTTTCAAATTTGTGCAAAGAAAATGTTTGTTTATCTGCGTGTTTGAAAAATTTTTCCGCTTTCAAAGATGTCTCGTCAAGGATTTCTAGTATAGAGGACTTAAAGATATACGTAATTTAAAAAAATCAGAATTAGATTGTGTCTATATAAAGTAGTTTAATTTTAAGTAAAGAAGCTAAAGTTTAGGGTTTGTAAAAAGCTAAAAGTCGTGTAACTAAAAGTCAGCCGAGAAAAAATATCTAGAAATATGTGATGTTCCCAAGAGAACTATCTTTTGCATTTCATTGACATTGACTTTCAAGTCCATTTTATCATTAATCAGTTTTTCAAATTTTTCATGAATTGATCCCATTGCCCCAATAACGATGGGTATCGTTTTTACTTTTGTCATGCCCCACAGTTGTTTTATTATTATTATTATTATTATTATTATTACCTTATTACCTTAATATCAGAAATTTTAGCGACCAGAAAAGTTCGCAAGTTAGACCATTCACAAATTTTTTCGTATTTAGTGGGATCTTAATTTCGCGATTCAACAGTATTACTTAAATTGATAAACCTTTTTTCTTTGAAAATACAAAGAATAACTACCTCTTTTCCTTTGGAAATACAAAGAAAGTTTACTTTATTTACCTTGGAAAATACAAAGAATAACTACCTCTTTTCCTTTGGAAATACAAAGAATATTTACTCTATTTACCTTGGAAAATACAAAGAATAACTACCTTTTTTCCTTTGGAAATACAAAGAATGTTTACTCTATTTACCTTGGAAAATACAAAGAATAACTACCTCTTTTCCTTTGGAAATACAAAGAATATTTACTCTATTTACCTTGGAAAATACAAAGAATAAGTACCTTTTTTCCGTTGGAAATACAAAGAATGTTTACTTTATTTATCTTGGAAAATACAAAGAATAACTACCTCTTTTCCTTTGGAAATACAAAGAATAACTACCTCTTTTCCTTTGGAAATACAAAGAATATTTACTCTATTTACCTTGGAAAATACAAAGAATAACTACCTTTTTTCCTTTGGAAATACAAAGAATGTTTACTCTATTTACCTTGGAAAATACAAATGAAGAAGCTCCCCTTGGAAACCGTACTCTATTACTTGGAAACAAAGAAATACCCTCTTTTCCTTTGGAAATACAAAAATTACGCTATTTACCTTGGAAAATACAAGAATACTACCTTTTTCCTTTGGAAATACAAAGAATGTTCACTCTCTTTACCTGGAAAAAAAAAGATAACTACCTCTTTTCCTTTGGAAATACAAAGAAATTTACTTTATTACCTGGAAAATATTAACTCCTTTATTTCCTTGGAAATACAAAGAATGTTTACTTTATTTATCTTGGAAAATACAAAGAATAACTACCTCATTTCCTTTAAAAATACAAAACACATAACACTCATCAACGATGTAAAAATAATAGATAACCAACTTGCCTTGATTCTCAAAAAACGTCCGTGTTACGGTTGTTCAAATATTAATGACATTTTGCATCGTAAAAAGTGCAATTAAATAAAAACTTGCTTCATTTGCAACCTTCTATTGGACAAAATCGATCACGTGATGTATATTTTTCCAAAATTTGGGTTAGAAAAAGTGTATTTTCCTATAGGCAGCCTCAGAGAAGGAATTTTTTAATTAGATATTATTGTTCTATAAACATTCATCTGTTTAATTTGTATCATGCAACCTTCATGCACTTTTCATACGTGAGATATCGCATTTCAAATCACACATATATTTTTCAGATAACAGCATTTTATGAGCGTTTATTTATCCAGATGAAGATTAAGTGGTATCAGGCCGATCCGTAGTCAATTTGGCTAAAGATTGGTACCTTTATCTTTTGAAAAAAATTCCAAAATTTGTAGTAAATAACAATTCAAATTTCTATCAATTCAGTGGATGTCAAAAAGTGTGTCAAAATCTAGCTAAAAGCATAACACGCACTGCACACAGAGCTTTTTAATAGGGTGCTCATTTCAATAGGAAAACAATGGTTGTTCTCTTGGGATAAGTGCCTTCCAGAGGTAGTTGGTTATCTATTATTTTTACATTGTTGCTCTCATTTTCTTTCAAATATTGAAGATATGCAGGTTTCATTTTCCTTTTACGATACAGGATATCCGACATTAATTTTCCATGAAATTCATGTTACTATTATTTTCTTTCAAGTAACAAAGACATGCCAATTTCATTTTCCTTCAAAATACAAAAAAAGGCAGTCTTCATTTTTTTTTTGAGATATAAGATGCAGATTTAATTTTCCTTCAAGAATACAAGACACGTCACATTC
>NW_027103633.1:1384012-1396993 GCF_902728285.1 Clytia hemisphaerica | reverse complement strand
AACTTGGACAGCAACCAAAAATAACTAATAAGGACGTATTTCCGGCATTATTTGGCATTAAAATACCAAATTTGAGCTATTTTGGACATAAAATGATATAAAAAGCATAAATCTTTGAAGTTGCTTGGCATTTTTGGCTCAAAATCCTTAAGTAACTTTTTGGCTAAAGTCCGGAAATTCCTTAGCAACTCCAGCCCTGAGCCGAAAATTTGGGTTGCTTGTAAAAAAAAGGTGATGATATAGGGGCTGTGTATCGTGTTTAAAATTCTCGTCCGCGTGTTTTTTTAGTTTTAGAAACTTGATAGCTTGATTTAGTAAGTTAGGAGAGATTTTTAAATTTCATTAAATTTTAATTAAAAATTTGAATAATACAATAATGAGATTACTGGAGCCTTTCTATAACATTGAAGCTAGAATAACTCTGGGACAGGAATTTTATACACGATACGCATCCCCTATATCAAAAACAATTCTGACGATGCGCGCGGAGGCGCCGCCTATGGGCTATATGATACAAGATCTGTTATCAAACCCGATCAAACCCTATCCAGACGTTTCTTTTTTAAGGCTTTCCTCGCAAAATCAGGGGTGAAGCTCTTTCCAAAACCAGTGACTGATTTAAAATTTGGTCGGAGAAAAACAAATTTGAAAGCACATTCTATCTACTAAAATGGAAGTTTTTCCCCAACATATTTTTCGCCAAAAGGTATATCGTGTGTGACAAAAGAAAAAAATCTAAAAACAAAGAGAGAAATGAGTTTTTCTCCTTTTTAAATCAATAGGACACCCTCCAAATAGATTCAATATCAGTTTATTTGTTGAGGGTCTTAGTTTTAGATTTCTAAAATTATTAGGGCATTCGATTTTCATCGCGGATTTCATCGTGAGTATTGTATTCTTATGTAAATACTGTACTTGCAAATAAAAAAGATTTTGATGTCGGCGGAGGCTCGGGGAGAGTCACAACCCTTGTTGATTGACAGAGGTGCGCGGCTGTCTGAGGATGGAAATCTTGAAATTGACGAGTGAATCAGGATTGATAAAATTGAAAACTTAAGTTTTACGCCGAGATTGTATATTTTAGGCCTAGCAAAGAAGCATAGTATGGTTTTATTTTGGAAGAAAGGGCTTGGTGAAATTGTAAAAATCACGAAAATCGTGGTCAATCAATAATCATTCGACTATTGCTATCTGCTCGCTTCATATCGCTTAGGTTTTTTTTTCCTTTATTTTACTCATTATTGCTGTTTAAATGAACCAACTTCCCAAAAAGACACGTTTCTTTTTATTAAAATCTAATAAAGTCATTGACGTCATCGTCAGTCTTTTGTTTATTAATAGAAACATTCTATTGATACTTGATATCTTATTCGTTTATCAAAGAAGCAAAATTTTCTCACGCGCATTCTTTCTTTACATATTTTATATAAAGATAGCCATTTAAAACTAAAATTTTTCCAATTTGTTCTGAAAGTATGTTTCAGCTAGAAATGATGATGTGTTCTGACGAGACAGGGGTATAATCAAGGTCATCTAACGTGCTCTGGTTGTCTAGGTAACCCTACAAAGCTTCAGAACACATCTTTTGTAGAGAAAAAAAACGAGAAAAACACATTATTTTACAAGTTTATCTTGCCGTAAAGCTTTCCTAGATTTCAGAACACACCTAACCATAAAGTAATGATAACTTTAGAGACAGGTAGTGCAATATAAAAGTTTCCTAGAAAATAGAACACATCATTTGTATAGAAAAACTGAAGATCATAACATGTGGTCTCCTAGAAGATATGAACACATATTTCTAAAAATTGCTTCGTCAACTGCTTCTGGAGATTAGCATTAGAACCTAAGAATACAATTCTTAGAGCATTTTTAACTGTAAATAATTGCCTCCCATACCCATAAGGC
Source organism: Clytia hemisphaerica (assembly GCF_902728285.1). Lineage (NCBI taxonomy): Eukaryota > Metazoa > Cnidaria > Hydrozoa > Leptothecata > Clytiidae > Clytia > Clytia hemisphaerica. The sequence continues at coordinate 1,395,085 of NW_027103633.1, read as the reverse complement.
TCATCATACTTTCACAAAAATGCAATTTTATGCTTCAGGTGCCGGGGGGGGGGTACTTAGGCAAAATGGGTGCCGGTTATGTGCGAGCCATAAGGGTAGTCTCTCAAAGGGGTACAAATTCAAAGGTTAGTCTCTGAAAGGGTCCCAAAAATCACGAAAATAAAAAATTTCTCTCTCAAAGGGTCATGATTTCCAAATATTTTGACCAAAATTTGGAAAAAATGCATGGAAAATTTAGGAAAAGTCTCTCAAAGGGTCCCAAAATCACCAAAATTTTGTCTCTCAAAGGGTCGATTTTTGATTTTCGGCTCGGACATACCCGCCACCTCGCAAACCTAGTACCCCCCCCCCCGGGTTCAGGTGTGTACAGTATTACACGTTGAATTTAGGTTGAATTTAGGATGATCAAGTAACTCTTATAATCTAAAACAGAAAAGAAAACCTCTCGAATATTTGTTTGAAATGGACAAAATAGTATTAAGGGTGTGTCGCGTCTCAAATTACAAGAAGAGATAAAAGTCAATGTAAAGCCATGTTTGCAACGGATTGGAAAGAAGAAAAAAAGCGATCTAAACCGTTTTGCTAATTCCACTTCGAATTTTTTAAAAGTAGATTATTTTTGTTTACAACTTTCATACAAAAGAAATCGAATTATTTTAATCTCCTTCAGATGTTTCTTTTATTTCAAAACAAAAGAACCGTTTCGAAAGTTGAAAAAATCCAACTTTTTTTTCGATTCGTTTTGATCCAAACACGTGAACAATTGAACCGTTCACGTGAAGAAAATATGTGGCAACTGGGTCGAAGATAGTCCTTCGTTCCAATCCATACCACTCCGTTGCAAACTTTCCGGATTGGACACATGGCTTAATAAGACGATAAGAAAAGGGAAAACTTACAGTTTTTAGAACAATGAAACTTTTGTAGAGTATGACGTCAAGGAAAACGAGAATCGAGAAGGAAAATTTAGTGAAGTGATCAGTTTTTTTATCTTCCCGGATTTAAAATTAAGTTATTATTGGAAATTCGAGCGTATATTGGTTTAATAAACATTTGGTACTTTTTTATGGTATCTGTATACTTTTTCTTTTCTTACAATTTCAAAACAATATGTGATCTTGAAGATCTTGTCAGATCAGCAAAATAGAATATTATAGCTTTAATTGAATATCTTTTATATCATTTCTTTGATGCACTTCCTGGTATTTGCTTTTTCTTAAGAAAAGTACAGTAGAATTCCCATGCCTTTACTTTTTATAAAACGAATGGAATGGAAGAGAAAGCAAAAGGTGGACAACATTTGATTGACAGCTGTCGTTTTTTGATTTTGATTGACGGATGAAATATTATTTGTATTGTTTTCATTTGTTAAACTTACGAACGTCTCGGATGGGACTTTCGGAGTCTACGATTAGTTCCAAAATACTTGGCACAAAAGGGAAATTCCCCACGAAATTTCATAACCACAAACAATTTGGAAGCGCTCTAAATTAGATTGGAATGCACTCATATAAAAATGTTTTCCACGCACATTGTGCCGACATCCGACATCTCAGGCTCATTTTCAGATGGCTTCAGCACCCGGGGGGGGGGGCAGTGGGTTTACCAACTGACGGTATGTGCGGCGAAAAAATCGGTAAAATTCATACCCTTACAGTGCATTTTTTCAAATTTTAAACTCTTTTAGAGCAAAAAAAATCAACATTTTCGAGCAAAATTTGCAATTTTTCCCGGAATTGCTAAAATTTCCACCCTTACAGTGCATTTATCAAAAGTCCACCCTTACAGTGCATTTCGGATATTTTGAAAAACATACCCTTAACCGCCGCACATACCCGTCGGTCAATTTGCCTGACTGCCCCCCCCCCCAGGCTTCAGCAAAATAAGATGTGAATTCAAACTACACTGTAAGAGTCAGAAAAGTTCCGTAAAATGCACTTTCGGCAAGGGTCCGATTTTGAAAGCCATTTTTTTGGCGGCATATGCCGGCGTTTAGAAATCGAGTGCCCCCCCGGATTACCGTGAGTATCACAGCGCCAATAAATTCATATATTTTCTCCTTGAAAACTTGACCTCTGATACTCAGGCTACCCCCGGATTGTGATTTCCATTAGGAAATATTCCATTACTTGTATTTTCTAAGGAAAATAAGCCTTTTAACGTAAAGAGGAATTTATCGAATACCTAGTAATTTCGAATGCAAATTTCAATTTCAAAGTTTGTATATTCGTGTATTTTCAAAGGAAAATCTCAATTTCAACAATTTTCTCTGGGAGAGGGTGTTCTAGGTTTGTGACGATGATTGGTATGTGCTACCTGACTTCTTGCACTTCGAATTTTGTGACCCTCAACGGGACTTTCAAGTAGTTTAGCTTTTTAAGGTGCATAAACTGATATTTTTCCCATGCATTATTTTCGCGATGTTTTGGGTGACAGTAATTAGATTTTGTAATTTCATGACCCTTAGCAGGATTTTAAAGATCAAAGAAAGGCACTTTTGAGGGGGGAGAGTATAAATCCCATACCCTCCATTTGCTTTGGTAGCCCCGGGTATTTTCTAAGAGATATAAGCGTCATTATATTCTTTGTATTTTCAAAGGGACATCTCAATTTCAAATTCCTTCTATTCTGAGGAAAATGAGCTTCATACATATCCTTTGTATTTTAAAAGGAAAACTTCAATTTCAAATTTCTTAGTAATCTTTAAAGGAAATTTCCAATCTTTTTTACTTCCTTAGAAAAACATATCTCAAATTCTTTGCAACCTACCAACTATTTGGCTTTTTGATTGACATGAATATTATTTGTATTGTTTTCATTTGCTAAACTAACGTGTCCCGGATGTAGTTTAGGTATAAACTTATTTCTTTTTTTATTTTATGATTTTTGTTGGCGCCAAGTTTATACCTAAACTATCCCGGATGGGACTTTAACCGCTGAGATAGAGACTCTATCCCCTCAGCTGGTCGTACACTAACAAATCAATCAAGTCAGTTATTTTTTACTGTGTTAGAAATTCAGGTTATTTTGAGAAACGAAACTTTCTCATTGGACTGGATCGGGGTGGATCTCAGTGGACAACGGAAACAGTGATATGGTAGCCAAGATTCTAAGCTAATAGTATTTAAAGATATATACTACAAGGTGTTTCGCAAAAAAAAGTATACTCAAAGAAGTAGACATACGAAAAAACTTTAAACTTATTCAACTTACCTTAACTGGATAAATTTTGGCGGGGATTAAATTTGGCGAATTTGGCGAATTGTGCCAAAATTCGCCAAATTAAATCCTTGCCAAAATTTCCAAATTCGGCAAGTCGCCAAATTAAATCCCCGCCAAATTTAAAAAATTCAAAAATAAATCATGAATCAAAAATAAATCATAAATCTTGAACAAAATTTTTCGAGTGATTTAGCCCTCGGTCCCATCCAGGCTCCTTATTTGTTTGGACCTCGTCCCAATCATGATCGCTATTCCAAACTGGGTCCCATTCTGCGTCAAGTTTTAAATTTGACTTTAAACTACTTACTCGAAAGCACACAAGTTGTGCACGCCAATGATAGAGAGGGCGAAGAGAACAGAAACGGGCGGACTTCTATAGATATACTTCCTATATAAAAGTATCTTATATATCAATAAAAAAATATTTAAGTCTTATATAATCAGCCCTATTGTTATTTAAAAATACACATTTTTTCCCCTTTTTCCCATTCTTGATTTTAAATCGCTGAAAAAAATAGAATCTCCATCCTAGAGAAATAAAAACTTTGACCCTCTGTAAAACGTAAAAGGACCCCCTGGACAGCAAGTAATACCCTCTGGACAAGCACTTTCTGCTTTCTTCCCCTTGGACAAAACCACTTTTTATCCCCCTGGACAACACATGATTAACACCCTGGACAAGGACTTCTTACCCCCTGGACAAAGGGTTTTCGCCCCCTGGACAAAGGGTTTTCTCGAATCAATTGAACGCAATTGAACACAATCAAATAATTGCAATTCGATTCGATTATCGAACGCAATCCAATATTACCCTTGATTTACCGTTCAATTAATCGATTACGTTCGTTTGATTAAATTGTATTAGATTTTATTCGCTCTCGCACGGTACGTAAGCGCTCGGCCGCCCACAAAAAGCTTTAATGGAGTGATCCAATTTAATTTAATCGCAATGAAACTCATCGAACATATCGTAATCGAACAAAACCGAAGATCAATCGAATGTAATTGGTTCTGATTACCCATGATTCATTTCGACCGTGAAATGGCCTATCAATCGATCCAATCTAACCTTATTCAAACGCATCGAATATTACGCTGGAATCGCTGGAATCGGCCGTTTGATTGAGCTTCAATTACGTTCGACAATCGATTCGCAATTATTTGATCGCGTTCTATTACACGTTCGATTGTTTTTCGTTTGCGATTTCGTCCGAAGTTTGTTCGATTGACACCGTCTGGATTTAAGCTCTTGGCAAAATTTCCTAAAATACTTTCAAACATTATAAATCACAATGTCCATGGGGTAAAGATTACGTGCCCATGGGGTAAATATTGAGTGTCCACGGGGTAAAGATTACGTGTCCACGGGGTAAATATTGAGTGTCCATGGGGTAAATATTGAGTGTCCACGGGGTAAAGATTACGTGTCCATGGGGTAAATATTGAGTGTCCATGGGGTAAAGATTGAATGTCCATGGGGTAAATATTGACTGTCCATGGGGTAAATATTGAGTGTCCACGGGGTAAAGATTGAATGTCCATGGGGTAAATATTGAGTGTCCATGGGGTAAAGATTGAATGTCCATGGGGTAAATATTGAGTGTCCATGGGGTAAAACGGGGTAAAGATTGAATGTCCATGGGGTAAATATTGAGTGTCCATGGGGTAAATATTGAGTGTCCATGGGGTAAAGATTGAATGCCCAAGGGGTGACTGTCCAGGGGTTGAAACTAAAGAGTATCCAGGGCATTTATTTGTGTGGGTAGTGTTAATCAAGTGATAGTTTGAAGGACTCAATTATTTGAAGGAAAAAATAATTTATGTCTCTTTAAAGGCCAAGAGGGGTTGAGGATGTCTTGTCCATGGGGGGAGATACCGTTGTCCAGGGGGCAAAAATTTAGTATTTTCCATAGGGTAAACAGCATTGTCCAGGGGGCTAGATATAACATGTCCATGGGTAAAAATGCAAATGTCCATGGGGTAAATTTGCACTTTGTCCATGGGGTGAGCAAAAAAAACAATATATCCTCCACCCCCCATGTACGGATTTTTTCTGGAAGAGCCCATTAAGAGGATAAATAGGATTTCTTGTTCTAAGGCCACCTGGTGCTGTAAGTCTTACTGGCAGGTAGTTACGTAAATACGAAGGGGCTAAATTGTTAATAATTCCATAGAAGAATGTCATTCTTCTAGCAAAGCGCCTGTCAGCAAGACTTTCAAGACCAAGTTCTGAATATAGTTTTTCTTGAGACGTTCCACGAAAACAACCTGTTATAGCTAAACAGGCATTATATTGAATAGATTCAAGCTTCTGCACAAAGGTAGCATTTCCTGGGCGGTCATATACGATATCACCATAATCAAGATGAGGCCTAATGAAAGATTTATAAATGGTTAGTAGAGATCTCCTAGGCACATGCTTGCGAAGTCGGTTAATAAGACCAATTCCTTTATTGGTCTTTTTTATCTTCTCGTCTAGATGGCGATCAAAAGAAAGCTTTGAATCTAAGATTAGACCAAGATGTTTCTGGTACTCACTGGTCGCGATATTAGAATTATTAAAGAAGATTACTGGAGCATTAGGAGGAGTGAGTCTACAGGTAAAATAGACTTCAATGGCTTGCTTAGATGGGTCAGGGTTAAAAGACATCTTCCATTGATGAGCCCAGTCAGTTATCCTGGAGAGATCTCTGTTAAGTACATCAAGGCTCAAGAGTTGATCAATCACAAGAGAGAATAAAGAGGTATCGTCAGCAAAGATCTTGGGTTTCGACTCAAGGTTTTCTGGAAGATCATTAATATAAATTAAGAAGAACAATGGACCAAGAATCGAGCCTTGAGGTACCCCTGCATTGATTCGCTTCCACTCAGATGTTTTCCCATTCAACACAACTCTCTGATGCCTATCGTCAAGAAAGCTGCGAATTAAGGAAAGCAACGGTCCAGTCACCCCATAAGATTTGAGTTTAAAGAGTAAGCCATCGTGCCACACCCGATCGAATGCCTTTGAAATGTCTAAAAACACCCCCTGGTATCTAGAGAAGGATCTTTGTCAAACCCTGTATAAATATCATGCGTTATGGATAACAATTGAGAAATGCAGGAATCCCCCTCCCGAAAACCAGACTGACAAGGAGAGAATAAGTTGTTATTGTCAAAATATCTGTAAAGTGTATCATAAATACACTTTTCATATATTTTTCCAAACACAGGAAGAAGAGACACTGGTCTGTAGTTTTTGGCTATGCTCCTGTCTCCCTTTTTATAGACAGGAACCACGTTACCTTTCTTCCATTGTGATGGGAAGATGCCAGAGTTGATAGAAAGATTGAATATGCTAAGCAACGGTTTTACTAGAGACTTACCACAGATTCTGACCATACGCGTAGAAATATTATCCCACTCATGGGCTTTGTTAACATTCAAAGAATTAATAATAGACTCGATTTTTTCTTCTTCAAATACAAGATTATCCAGTCTAGAGTTAGTAAGAAATTGTTCAGGTGGCAAAACACTGCCAGTATCGATAAGTGAGCATTGGTTTGAGAAAAAAAGAGTTAAAAATATCGGCCTTCTCAGAAACATCACTTACAAGGACGTTTCTTTCATTTCGAATAGGTGGGATTTTCGGGGTTTTACGTACGTTCAGAAACTGCTTCAGAGTAGACCAGTATTTCTTACTTCCTATGTTTGGATCATTTAAAGAGTTGCCAAGACGAGAAAAATAACTATCATTGGCAGTCTTGATGGCCAATCTGCACCTGTCAATCATGTCATCAAGTGTCTGACCATCTAAAGGATTTCTCCATTTTCTCCAACGACGATATATATTAGCCTTATCCAAAAGCATCTGCTTAATCTCAGGAGTCATCCATAACGCATCTTTGTCTCTGATGGTGATAGTTTTATTTGGAACAAAATTAGAAATAATATTAAGTATATATTCAGAAAGAAGGGCAACACGATCTTCTACGTTGAGTCCCAGAAAGGAGGTTTCCCAATCAATGGCATTCAGGGCAAGCACGATTCCTTTCTCATCAGCACGAGAAAAGTCCCAAATCTTGCGTTTATAAGCTGGAGGGAATATAGTTCGAAAGTTTAGTTTTACGAAGGGTATCTGGTGGTGGCAACGTAGATTAAGTGAAATAGGAGTCCGCGAAGATGAAAAAATAAGATCAATGCAAGAAGGAGAACATCCAGGACGAAGATGAGTCGGCTCATCAATTAGTTGATGTAACCCATATTGTGAAGCTAACTCGCTAATGTCCTCTCCTTGAGAATTTGTGATATCACCAGTCCACCAAACTGAGTTTCTTGCGTTAAAGTCACCGAGGAAAATAGCTAAAGTAGGAGAAAAATTATAAATCTTTCTGATAGTTTCCTCCAATTTTTGTTTAAATGCAGAAAATTCTTCTGCATTTTGACTAGGAGTTCGGTAGAGAAGACAAAGAAGAAGTTTTTTCGAACCAGAATTAACTTCACAAACAAGGCACTCGTCAAGAGAAGACAACTCAGGCCTTCTCTCAACAGAAAGACCCCTTCTATAATAAAGACAAACACCACCTATTTTTGAGTTAGATGGGTGATCACATCTGAGCAACTCATAATTTTCTATCTTCAACCTCGAATCATCGCTCTCGATGACTCACCAACACAGAAGATGTCAAACTTATGAGCACTCAGAAAGGCAGTAATTTGAGCAATCTTTGAAAATTTATCAACCCAAACGCTGTTTAGATTCCAATGAGAAATTGATAAGGTGTTATCTTTCTCTCTCGGCCCTGGGTTGGACTCGATATCTCCCGCTAAAAGAAGTAGATTAAGCTGAAAAAGTATATAAAAATATTGTAACCAGAAAAGATGGAAACGATAGGGAAGAAGATTTGGTAACCCTCCAAACGTAAGATTAATACACAGACTTAATCTCCCGAAAAAATATTTGCAAGAGTTAAAATTTCCAACGCATGCTCTATACTGCTGTAGACTTATTCCCATATCAAGTCATCCGGTTCGACAAATCCAAAACCAAAATAAACCTTACAGATGTAGCTCCAACATACACATAAAATAGTAAAAAAGGTAAGACAAAACATTATAGAAAAAAAAAGAGTTGATAAAAAGTAATTAGGTAGCAAATACTCAAACACAAATGTAATGGTAATCACACCCGTAATCAAATTGCAGGTGATAAAAAGACAAAAAGAAAAGCAATTAATAATCACTTTCAGTGTAGAAAAAGGGCATTATATAAAATGCAAAAACGACAGATGGTTTAAAAAATGTTATAAGAGAAACAATGTAGAGTTTGACGAAAAACAAAATCACAACAGAAAAAAAAACTATGTTTTCAAGATCTTGCTCTTGAACGAATCAATATTGTCAAAAAAATTGTATTGGTTTGACTTCAATCTCGCAACAGTGATGCAATTGATGTCCGCAAAAACAAAATCAACGTTGCAGTCCTTAGTGATAAACTCTTTAGCTTCATCCAATAAGTTCAACCGCTTTTTTGTTAAATCCAAGTAAACTTTGATGTTATTTTTTGCTTTTTTTCTGGCCTTGTAGATCGATGTACGTTTATCAAAAGAATAAAGTTTGACTATCATAGTACTGCGTTCTTTGCCTACACGATGAGCTCTGTCAATGTCTTTGGGTTCAATAGCAACATCCATGTCCTTACAAACTTCGATTACCTTTTTAACACAATCAGCACTAGATTCGTTTTCCCTTTTCTCGATTCCATTGATCCTTAAACAAGTCCTACGTGAATACTGCTCTTGATCGTCACTTTTTTTAGTCAAAAAGTCTACTGTGCTACTCAAAACAGCATTTTTGTCCTGAAGGATAAGCAAATTTTGTTCAAGGAATGAAATTCTCTCCTCATGATCCACAGACTCTTTTTCAAGAGAGGCAATCTTCTTATCCTGATACAAAATGTTCTCATTAATCTTGTTAAAGATGCCTTTGATCTCAGCAACATCATCCTTCGAGGCCAAGTTTTCAAGTCTGTTGTCTAATATTTCTTCTATCATCTTAGCAAGTTCAGTTGAGCTTCTTGTCTTTTGACTCATAATAACAATTAAACCAGAAAAGAAATCAATAAACCAAGGCAAAAAGCAACAGAAAATCAAAAAGCCAATAGCCAAGCAAAAAGATTGAGCAAAAAATTTCAAATGCCCTTTTTTAAAAGACACGTTAGCACATTAAGAGCATGACCGTACACCACGGGATCATACGAAATATGAAAGATCTTTCTCACTTGAAAATCCAGTATTTCAAAAGTCACAAAAGTTTCAACTCGAAAAAATGCATAAAAAATCAACTTTTGTCATTTTTTGTTATTGTAACAAACTCATTTTTGAGAACCACCAGTGAAAAAAAAGCAAAACTGACTGAATATGTTACTTAAAATTGATTGATAGGTGCAGGTTTGCTCGTGTAGGTCAGAAATTCCCGTGAGCAATCTGGTTATTTATCAGCATGTACCTATGCATTTTTATCCCGCATTTTGAGAACCTGCATAGTTTTTGTGCAAATAAAAATCATATGGTTCGACGCGAAGCGACCGTCTTTGACTCTAAAATTCTGGATATCTTCTGGCTTTCTTTTATAATATGATATTCGGTATCTATAGTAACGCAAGACAAGAAATTTTTAGTTTTTTTACCCAAAGTTTCTGTACATTTTATGTTTGTTATGCCTAGAGGGAACTAAAAGATAGATCTTAATTTCTCTAGATGGGGAATTTTTTGGATACAACAATTTTTTTCTTGTAGACACCACTTTTGCGTCGGTATTTCATGTACTCATAAACTGCGTTGGTAGGGTAAGAAAATTTTGTGCGAATTTTTGGCAGGGTCCCCCTAAAAAATATCTTCTACCCAGGTATGTGCTATACTTAATGACCGCTACATATATAATACTTTTTCAAATACGGAATGATGAGATGCATAAAAGCATTACAGGCCTCGTTTGCAATCGGAATAATTACTTCAAATTTGAATTTACATAGACGTGATGTATTCCCAAAAGGCTATTACAAACTTTAAAACAATAGCACAAATGTTCACACACGATAATTATGTCTAACGATGTTGAGATAATGTAACAAAAATTATTTCGAAAACGAGTCGCCTGGCAATGCTTTTATTCACGTAATATTTTCCCAGTTGTATCACCCGGCCTTATCGGATTTCAATTTCTTTGTATAAGGTGGCTATTTTTAAACATTTTTCAAAAATGTCTGGCCCAAAAATTTAGAAAAAACGCTTTTTTTGCTGACGTCAGCAAAAATTTAAAATGCTAATAATTCTACAAATTTACAACAAAACACCTTCAAATTTGGTGGGAAGATCGAGCTAGCAAATATCTTTCATCCGAAAAAAAAAAATGGAAATAATTGATTTCCGCTCATTATTACGCGAATCAGTCTACCTTAAGTATATATATTTTGCGGGCACTAAATTTTCGCATGTACTTGATTTCGCGAATTTTTAGGGCTTCGCCCTCCTACACAGCCCGTGTCTGTTATATACGACATTGGTACTTAAAGGGTTAAAGTATTGATGCTCTAAGATCAAGAATGACTTTTCCTTTTCACTAAACAAATACGGGTGTGTAAGATATCCTTATCTTTAGTACTAAGGTTGGACCAACATACGGCCGAAAAATGATGAAAGGGTACGTTATACACAATTACAATTTATCAATATAAGCCAAAGAAAGATATCTGCCGCAATGAAAGAAGTTTCCCCTGTATATCACCAAGCTCGTTTGACACGAACAGAACGACTCGTGAACCCAATTCCCTACAACGCACAGTACTTTGGGCATAAGATACATTTCGATCAG